>NC_079170.1:56694387-56701887 GCF_947568905.1 Ostrea edulis | reverse complement strand
GTAGTTATTTATGGGGAAAAATCCATACCTTTCCTTAATAATTTCGAATTTATAGCTTCTAGAGTATGTATACCTCCACAAAAAACCGAAGTCTGGCACCATACAACTGAGCTATTCAAAATCACTCATGGATTAAAATTTTATGTAATTTCACGAAAAGACACAGATAATGATTCCTTATCACCTTGGTAAAATTTTTGTGAAAAATAAAGGAAATCTATCGCATAATGGACTTGATAAATAATTTATTGAAAACGGAGTTATTGTCCTTGGATTCAATATTTTGAAACATATCATTGACTATTCAAATATAACTAAGACTTTTGAAATATTTTATGGCTGATAATCTTTTTTAAAATAACTATTGAAAAAGACTCCAACAAAATTTATGTTCCAGTCATTAAATCATTGACTTTGCAAAATCTTATGACGTCACAGGAGTGTGGAACTACGTTAACCTATGTAAATAAAAACATGTCACGGGCCTTGTTTACATAACAAGGACTTGTGACCTATGTATCTCCCATGTACCTTGACTACTGACACTCAAATCTTTGCTGACAGGGATTTTTTTACCCCTTGAATCTAAGGGCCAGGGCCTTCAAGTTTGGGAAAAATAGCGATATTTGATTGAAATTGGGAAATTTGTTACAAAGAAATAAATAAGAAAAACAAGAAAAAGTTAACCATTTGATATTTTACTATCAATGTGGCTGGGCTTAAACAAGCTTCAATTTCTTTGGCAGAGAAAAAACTGTCACAATTTTTTGCAACAGAGTGGCACTGAGGTTGGATGGCCCCTCATAGCATATTCTCATCAAAGCACCCATCATTTGCAAATTTTTATGCATCATTTTGGTGAAAACACCTGCTTTTTAGCATTTGGAATGGGGCCGAATTTCGGCCCTCTACAGACCCTAAAAGAATCCCTTGCTGATCATTAGTAATGTCTTAGTTGAGCATACTAAACATTAAAAATTAACAAGAGGCCCATGGGCCACATCGCTCACCTGAGTCACCTTGGTCCATATCAGAAGACTTTCCATATATATTTGCATGTAAAACCGTAGTCCCTATTATGGCCCTAACCTAACCCTGGAGGCCATGGTTTTTGCAAACTTGAATCTACACTATGTCAGAAAGCTTTCATGTAAATGTGAACTTCTTTGGCCCTATGGTTATTGAGAAGAAGATTTTTAAAGATTTTTCCTATATATTTGTATGCAAAACTTTGATCTCCCCCTTGTGGCCCCACCCTACCACCAGGGGCCAGGATTTGAACAAACTTGAATCTGCACTATGTCAGAAAGCTTTCATGTAAATATCATCTTTTCTGGCTCAGTGGTTCTTGGGAAGATGATTTTTAAAGATTGTCCCTATATATTTGTATGTAAAACTTTGATCCCCAATTGTGGCCCCATCCGACCCCCGGGGGCCAGGATTTAAACAAACTTAACTCTGCACTATGTCAGAAAGCTTGAATCTGAATTATGTCAGGAAGCTTTCATGTAAATATCAGCTTTTCTGGCTCAGTGGTTCTTGAGAAGATTTTTAAAGATTTTCTCTATATATTTGTATGTAAAACTTTGATCCCCTATCCGACTCCCAGGGGCCATCATTTGAACAAACTTGAATCTGCCTTTCATGTAAATCTCAGCTTTTCTGGCTTAGTGGTTCTTGAGAGGAAGATTTTTAAAGATTTTCCCTATATATTTGTATGTAAAACTTTGATCCCCCTTGTGGCCCCATCCAACCCCCGGGGGCCAGGATTTAAACAAACTTAACTCTGCACTATGTCAGAAAGCTTTCATGTAAATCTCAGCTTTTCTGGCTCAGTGGTTCTTGAGAGGAAGATTTTTAAAGATTTTCCCTATATATTTCTATGAAAAACTTTGATCCCCCTTGTGGCCCCATCCGACCCCCGGGGGCCAGGATTTGAACAAACTTAACTCTGCACTCTGTCAGAAATCTTTCATGTAAATATCAGCTTTTCTGGCTCAGTGGTTCTTGAGAAGATGATTTTTAAAGATTTTCCCTATATATTTGTATGTAAAACTTTGATTCCCTATTGTGGCCCCATCCAACCCCCGGGGACCATGATTTGAACAAACTTGAATCTGCAATATGTCAGGAAGCTTTCATGTAAATTTCAGCTTTACTGGCACAGTGGTTCTTGATAAGAAGATTTTTAAATGACCCCACCCTATTTTTGCATTTTTGTGATTATCTCCTCTTTGAGAGGGACATGGCCCTTCATTTGAACAAACTTGAAAGCCCTTCACCCAAGGATGCTTTGTGGCAAGTTTGGTTGAAATTGGTACAGCGGTTCTTGAGAAGAAGTTGAAAATGTGAAAAGTTTACGACGACGGACAATGAACAAATAAATCTTGATCAGAAAAGCTCACGTGAGCTAAAAAATGAAATTTGATTTTTTTTAGCTCAAATTGTGTCCATGTCCCCTCTAATATACATCATAACCAAAATACTGTAGATCTGTATATTTTCATGAAAATTTATTTTATATGACTAGCATATAGTGGCAAAGGCACTGGCTTCACAACCAAGCTTTAATTCTCAACACCAGCATCACATCAAACCTAATACATTTTACATAGGTAGTACTGTTGATGTGTAAGTAATAGGTCTCTCAACTGACACCTTGAAAACAAGGTCTGGTGTCATGGTAGGTGTTGGCACGATAAAGAATCCTCACTGCTGGTGAGTTCACAATCTAGCATAAAAGACTCATGAAAAGAGAAATATCCTCATGGATTTTAATGCTCACCTTATTACATGTACCAAACAAAAATACTATTGGGGTTTTTACTTTTTTCAAATTCATAAGTAACTGTCAGTGATTAATCTACAATAAAGCAAAATGATTACCTTACACACTGTACAAACTTACGAGTATTTGGTGTGTACTTCACAATCAAAAAACGTAAAGTTGGCTGACACAAAGTCAAGTTCATTGATGATGACAGACAACCCCATTGTGATGTGGTCTGGAAAAGAAAACATGAGACCCATGGGCCTTAACAGTCACACGCACACATATATATTTTCAGTTTAGTAAAAAATATTTAACAAATGTGTTTTAAGTTTTTTTTGGTAAATTATATTAAGCAAACTGATTATAGTTTCTTCATAATTCATTTCAAAGATTGATGAGTGATAATAGAGATGCTCTGATAAATGCTGAAATATCATCCAATGTAAAAAAAAAAATAATAAAACCTTGCAGATCTTTGTAGTATCAATTAAACACCTTAAACATATCTAGTTTGCAATCACAGACCTCCGTACTATTTTCAATAGTTTCCTAAACAAATGCCGTATAAGGCTGGGTTTTTTTTTGCGATAATCCAATTTTTGCTTTCTTTGCTAGTATTTCTGAATCGCAAACAATTAAATTCACACAATTGTGTACCATATCTTAAAAGATACGAGTAATTCAGTGAGTAGAAACTGAACACCTCGGGTGAAGTACTAATTATCTTAAACGGTGGTCAGGTGTTATCAACTTGTTGAGTAATAACACACATAAAAGTTATCTCTGTTCTGTACAAATTGAAACTTGTCAAATAATTGTTTTTGATGATTTATGGAAGCTTTTGCCCTGACCTAAGGCCCCGGGCGGGGGTGCAGGAGTCCTAAAATTTACAATTTAAGTCCCTCTTGTCCCGAAGATGCTTTATACAAAACTTAAAAGGAATTGGAATGGTAGTTATCAAAAAGTTAAAAACATTCAATTCTTACACATTTAATCATTGACCATTTTGGCCCCACCCTGATACCAATACCCTACCCCTGGGATTATAAAATTTCCAATTTTGGTAAAGGACTGACTACCTGCTCCTTCTAAAAATCCATTTAGTTTCAATTTAGTATCAATAATATTAAAATTAGAAGATGTTTTAATTGTTTTAACACTAATACTATATACCAATATAAAGTCAGAACCCTGGGATTATGAAATTTACAATTTTGGCAGGGGCCTTCCTGCTCTACATCACAATGCATTTAGTTTTTCTTACACATGTGTGGTTGTAGAGAAGAAGATTTTTGAAAACTGGCTAATTTTTGGCAGTTCTTGCCCTGCCCCTAAGGCCCCAGGGGTACAAGAGTTCTGAAATTTACAAATCATGTCACCCTTGTTTCAAAAGATGTTTTCTAAATGTTATACACATAAATACTATAACAAGTTTGCCCCAATCCTAGAGTCAGAACCTCTACCCCGAGGATAATGAAATTTATCATTTTGTTAGAAGCCTTCCTGCTCTAAATCACTATGCATTTATTTTTCTAAAAGATATGCAGTTGTAGAGAAGATTTTTGAAAATTCGGCAATTTTTGCCCCACCCCTAAGGCCCCAGGAGTTCCGAAATTTACAACTGATGTCACCCTTGTCCCAAAGATGATTCATATCAAATCTGAAAAGAACTGGAATGGTAATTATCAAGAAGAATTTAAAAATGTTCAATTATTAATGCACGACGACAGATGCTGATCAATACACATATCCACATTTCGCGAAAGTTACGTCCCTTGTCCGCCATCTCCCGGATAGAAATCGTATTTCCCTACGTTGGCCTTTGTAATTTTCCTATCTGTAGCTTTGACATCTGTTATTTTTCCATCAATTGCAGTCAACTACAATAATGCCCCAGATTGGGGCAACCCATTAACTTGTATGAAAACTTGGTAATTGGCTAAAATTCAAAGTAATAACATCTTGTATTTGGTAAGGTAAAGAAAGAAAACTTGGTTTTTCACCGATTGACCTTTGGTTGACCCCGGAAAGGGACGTAACTCTCGGCGAAGTGTTGATACGTGTATTGCTGACAAAAAATCCTTGCATTGATGTGTCCAGGGGTCCGTGTTTGCCCAACTATCTATTTTGTATTGCTTATGGGATCTATGAGATAGATCACTGTTTGTTATCTTCACCTTTGATTCATATGAGAAAGATCCAAATGATAACTGGAATCTCCAGAAGTAAATTAATGAACTCATCTGCAATCAATTTATTATCAAAATTGCAGCCATAGGACAAACCTGTTCCTGTTGGGAATGGTGGCAATTCATTAGGCATAGGGGTGCTACATTTCACCACATTAGGACTAGTTCTGTTGGCAATGGTCTCTATTTTTTTTCCATATCCATAGAAAGCACACTTGTAGGAACCAACATAAAGTGGTAGATTGGATATATTCAATGTCAGCTAAAAATATAAATGAACAAGATATACTTGTTAAAGACAGCTGCCTACAGAGACAGTACAAGCTATGGTAGCAGTTAGAACATTCAATATGAACTTCATGACATGTCTGGGTAGCAGTTAGAACATTCAATATGAACTTCATGACATGTCTGGGTTTTCAATTGTCAACAATAGAGTGGCTTTAACAAAGAGATTGCAAGGGTCATTGAAAATTAATAGTGCAATGGATTTCTTTATTTTTTATACATCTTGTAGTTGGCAGTGGTAATGTAGTAACTAGGCCTGGGTATCAAAAAATAATTTTGATACAATACATATTGTAATACAGTGTAAGGATATAAGATACGTGTTGCTGATAGAGATCTTTATTAACTTTGAACAATAGCTGGAAGTTAAACAAACATCACCTTTTCTAACTTTTACAGTGTACACTTCAAAGTGTACTAGTAATTGCATTTTACAAGACAAATAAAGTAAACATTAAGAATATCAGTAAAACTGATGGATGCTCCTCGTTCTCTATCTAATCAATGAATTACTTCAAATAAAGAATGACTTGCATAATGATCAATAACTGTTGAAATATTGTTGAAATGATGGGTTTTTTCCCATACATACAGACCCTGAAGCGTACTATACCACTTGCACGGAACGGTACGAAACGATTCTTGCACGGAACGGTGAGCGGTTTGCATGAAACGCTGAACGATCTGCACGAAACGCTGAACGGTCTGAACGGAACGGTGAACGGTATGCACGAAACGCTGACCACTTTGTAGGCGTGGCTTGCACGCTTTGTGAACGGTCTGCACGAAGCAGTAGGCGGGGCCTGCAATGCTTTGATTTTTTCAGTATTATTTGGTTCACATAGTTTCAATAGAATTGCAGTATTCTAGATATTTAAAAAAGGTTGAGAAAGAAATGATAATGATTCATTTTAAAATGACTGCTCATGTATGACGCGGTAAATTTCATTTTCGCTTATTAGATTATAATGATTTAGTATGAACACGTTGGAATGAAAACAAATGAATTTTTTTTTTTATTTCGAAAATAAAAGAAAAATATGCAAAAATCAAATTGTCACTGAATATTGATTAATCAAATTTTATTGATTCATTGCTCTATTAAATCTGTTTCGCTATTTTTGTACATTCATTTTGAGTGTCGTTAAAATACATTTCCAATTTGTATTTTCCAGGCCTCTTCTCAAAGACAGATGTTGAATAAACCTATACATTTTATATATTACATGTGTACATGTAAGAAAACAGATAAAATGATTTACAGAAAACTCTCGTCAGGAAAGATTGAAATATTTTTGTACGGGGAGAGGGTTGTGAACGGTCTGCACGAAACGCTAGGCATGACCTGCACGCTTTGATTTTTTTTCGGCATTATTTGTTTCATCCTGGGGTTAGTTTAAACAAGGAATAGTTTAATGACTTACGAACACGTTGGAATAAAAGGAAATGAATAGTTTTTAACTTTGGAAATAAAGGAAAAAGATGCATAAATTGTATCATCATGGAATATCTATCATTCAACTTTATTTATTTATTGCTCTATTAAATTCATTGAAAAAGTGGCGTCTGTATCGCTATTTTTTGTACATTCAATCTGAGTGCCATTAAAACATGTGCGCAATTTGTATATTCCAGGCCTCTTCTCAAAGACAGATCTTGAATAAACCTATACATTTTTACATACGTGTATGACAACAGATAAAATGATTTAAAAAAATTCTTGTAAGACTGGAACATATTCTCGGGCGGGAAAGGGGGTGGGGGGTGGGGGGGGGGGGTGCATCTTGACAGTCGATAAGTACCTGTCACTTTGGATAACAAGGCAAGATACAAAACAAAAAGAAACAATCAAAATATGATTGAAATAGATTGAGAAATAAATCATATAAATGAATAGATAAAACAAATAATGACTAACTACAGTAATGATCAACAGATATGCAAGCAGATCTAACATCCAATTCTAATTAGACTGTTGCATTTTCCTCAATTTTAAACCTATAGAAAACTGCATTCATTTTTGAGAGACAAAAGATATAAACACCTCTTTGTCATATTTCAATTACCCTGGCCGACTTTCTCACCTTCTGTACGAATGTTAATTTTAAATACCCGGATTAGCTGACCTCTATTGTGGTAAAAAAAAAAAAAAAAAAAAAAAAGGACCTTGGAATTTGCGTAGAATATACAAGTTATACACAGGTCGGACTTTGCATTATGCAGACAGTTCCGATAAACAACTTTGATGAA
>NC_079170.1:56641887-56689387 GCF_947568905.1 Ostrea edulis | reverse complement strand
GACCTCTGACCTTTTGACCCCAAAATCGATAGGGAACATCTTCATCCCATGGGTAATCCATATGTATGATATGGTGACTGTAGGTGGAAAGGATAACGCTTTAGAGCCCGGAAACCATATTACTACTTCGATGTCCAGTGCGCTTGACCTTTGACCTTTTGACCCCAAAATCGATAGGGAACATCTTCATCCCATGGGTAGTCCATATATATGATATGGTGACGGTAGGTGGAAAGAATAATGCTTTAGAGTCCGGAAACCATTGCGTCTACAGACAGACGGACGGATGGACGGACAACCCGATTCCAGTATACCCCCCCCCCCCCCCCCCCCCCAACAACTTGTTGCGGGGGGTATAACAAGCACCAAAGCTAAAATCAACTCTGATTAAAATGACGTAATATTTGATAGTGACGTCACAAACCCACGCCAAATGGGGCATTTGGCAAAATCAGCTTATTTTCAATGTAATATCTGTAAACTTTTATCAAAATGTGAAATGACTACAACAACGCCAACGGACAAATTTCGATCAGAAAAGCTTGCTTGAGCCTTCGGCACCTGAGTATACCCTGCAAAATAAATTTTACCTGTTTTCCAATGAGCACCATCCACAGTATGGATCCATAGCTCCACTACATTCTTCACACGTTGTAAATTGGCTGCAGTTTTGGACAGCCAATTTTAGAATCTGAAATATATTCAATATTTAGAATGATAAATAGTAGTGCAACTGTAACTGAGAATGAGGACCACAGTCCATTGGACCAAATTCATGAAATTTACAATTTTGGTAGAGGCCTTCCAGCTCTACATCACCATGCATTTAGCTTTTCTTACACATGTGCGATTCCTGAGAAGAAGATTTTTGAAAATTGGTCAATTTTGGGCAGTTTTTGCCCCACCCCTAAGGTGAATCAAAATGACGGCGCAATACGATCAACTACATATGGTGACTAACAATCCTACAAAAGTTGAACAAAAGTCTGAGGAGCGGTTTCTGAGGAGTTGCGTCCACAACATGTTCCTATAGTGTAGCATGTAAAAAATTCAACAAAGTCCCATAACTCCTGTAAAATCTGTCACATCAAAATAACAGAGAATATAATCATCTACATATGGTGACTAGCAATCCTACAAAATTTCAACAAAATCCATAAAGCAGTTGCGGAGGAATTGTGTCCACAAAGTCAAGCGAGACAGAGAGATACCGGTATTTCTGAGTCCCCTTTCGCATTGCAGCAGGGAAGAAAAATGTTCAAAATTAACACATGACAACAGACACTGACCGATTGCTATAGGTCACCTGAGTTTACTCAATTCAGGGTAACTAAAGAAAAGACCTATTTTCCCAAAAGTAATTAAGACCAGATACAAACTATTACAAAAATGTGAATTCTCATATTGAGCTCAAGATGCATAAACAATCATGCTAGTAGGCCTATTAAAAGTTTACATCTATGTCCATATAGGGATAAAACAATTGTCACCGATGTTACTAATCGATTTCAAAATAATAGTCGCCGGCATTGTTGTCCAAAAAAAATTTTAAAAATAGGAAATCACTTTAATTTTGTTCAGATTTTATTTTCTGTATGTCAAACCCGATAGAGAAAAAACAATAGGCCCATGGGCCACATCGCTCACCTGAGTCACCTTGGTCCATATCAGAACCGTAAATGTAAAACCGTAGTCCCTATTATGGTCACAACCTACCCCTGGAGGCCATATTTTTTGCAAACTTGAATCTACACTATGTCAGAAAGCTTTCATGTAAATGTGAATTTCTTTGGCCCAATGGTTCTTGAGAAGAAGATTTTTCCTATATGTAAAACTTTGATCCCCCCTTGTGGCCCCATCCTATCCCCAGGTGCCATGATTTGAACAAATTTCAATCTGCACTATGTCAGAAAGCTTTCATGTAAATATCAGCTTTTCTGCCTCAGTGTTTCTTGAGAAGAAGATTTTTAAAGTTTTTCTCTATATATTTGTATGTAGAACTTTGAACCCATATTGTGGCCCCATCCCAACCCCAGGTGCCATCATTTTAACAAACTTGAATCTGCAATATGTCAGGAAGCTTTCAGGTAAATTTCAGCTCTTTTGGCCCAGTGGTTCTTGAGAAGAAGATTTTTAAATGACCCCACCCTAGTTATGCATTTTTGTGATTATCTCCCCTTTGAAAGGGATATGGCCCTTCATTTGAATAAACGTGAAAGCCCTTCACCCAAGGATGCTTTTGGCCAAGTTTGGTTGAAATTGGCCTAGTGGTTCTTGAGAAGAAGTCGAAAATGTGAAAAGTTTACAGACGGACAGACAGACGGACGACGGACAAAATGTGATCAGAAAAGCTCACTTGAACCTTCGGTTCAGGTGAGCTAAAAAGCAAATAAGAATTCATATGTTGTTTCCATACGTTTAATGATTCTGTTATCTATTTTGAGGGGGGAAAAACACTTAAAATGACAATTCCGATCATTATGCGAGTCCAATTATTACTGATAATCAATTATGGTTTTTGGTCCGATTGCCCATCATGTCCACATACTAAAGGCATTGAAAAACAATGAATTACTTTAACACAGCCTTAGGTGTCAATGTAAAACTTATACAGTACCAATTTTTATGCACCAGATGCGCATTTCGACAAATAATGTCTCTTCAGTGATGCTCAACCGAAATTTTTGAAATCCAAAATAACAATAAACTTTGAGAGCTATTTCAGGGAAAAACAGAGTGCCAAAAGTGGAATCAAATTTGTCTAAGGATAAGAGCTATGCATGAGGGAGATAATCCTAAATTTTATCACAGCAATTAAATATACATCCGTATTTTCAAGCTAGTAACGAAGTACTTAGCTACTGAGCTGTAGAGACCCTTGGGGACTAACAGTCCACCAGCAGAGGCTTCGACCCAGGGGTCATAATGTAAAACTTATACGATACCAATCAGTGCTCGAGCTGGGCTTCGCCATTTTCGACAATGGCGAATTTTTTTCAAAAATGGCGGGGGGAAAAATTGAAGTGGCGAAAATTCCTTTTTGCAATAAATTGTATTTTAAAATTTGTCTTGTCAGTGACACATTATCGCCTATTTGTTGATGCAGTCAAAATCTGTTTATTCAGTCAACGCGTGCGACCGGAAATCTTGCGTCGCTCCAGTGCACACAGAGCTGGTCACAAAGGCCAGATAATAGCCTCAGGTAATGTATGGCTGCAAAAAAAAATGGGTGATTATGTAATAAAGTACATTGGACAGCTGTGTACCCTGCTGGGGTCAATTGTTTAACATTTAAAGTCTTATTCATTATCGTGTTATTATCTCCACATTAATGTCCACAGAACCGACTGGTAATTAAATTGGCCGTATTATTGTGTATAATGCATATACATCAATTGTTTGTTTTTGCGACCAAGCTCCTTGATTACAAGATTTTGATTTTGATGTGTTTGATTTTAGTTTGAATATTTCATAAACAATGCGGTCGGTCACCATTGATATGGACATAGCAATTTTAATAAATAATTTTCTTTTGAGGTTCGGTGCACAAGAGTACAAAAATGCTAATCTCATAAGACTATGCACCCCATTCTATTTTGACACTAAACTTGTAGCTTAATTCTGACCCTAGTCAGTCTAAAATTTAAAAAATATCTATATTTGGCTTTACAGTCAACCCCACCTGCTCAAACATCTGATTCTGTCCAAATTGCAAAATCTTCCATACCAAAACAGAAATTTAAAAGGGAATGGTTGAGATACGACTCTAAATTGGGCTTGATGTTTTGTGACATCTGCATTTCGGGCAATGTACACAATGTTTTCACTGAGGGGGTGTGTAGCATCATGAAGTTTATATTTATATGATTTATTATCTGATTTTTTATTTCCATAATAGAATTTTTCAAACAAATCAACTTCTTATTTTTAGGTATGGTAGCTGGATATGATTAAGTATTAATGTAACTGATTCAAAATACTAAAATCAGTGTAATGAATAAAATAATATGATGGAAATAATTGTAAAGCATGAGATTATTTGCGCTGCGCCGCACCCCGAAAAAGTGGTGAAAGGGAATTTTGGTCCAGTGGGAGCACTGGTACCAATTTTGGTGCACCAGATGCGCATTTCGACAAATAATGTCTCTTCAGTGATGTTCAACCGAAATTTTGAAATCCGAAATAACAACAAACTTTGAGAGCTATTTTAGGGAAAAACAGAGTGCCAAAAGTGGAGTGAAATTCGTCTAAGGATAAGAGCTAAGACGATTATGGGTGAGCATTATGTAAATCCTGAAATGATCCTTTTCTTTTCTACTTTACAAATTCCTCATTAATGCATTGTTTAATGACCATTTTATTGTCTTCATACATCTTCTTTACCTTGTTTGGTGTCAAGACATATAGATGCTGTTTGCTATCATCAAAAAACAGATCCTTTAAAATCTCTGCATTAGATTCAGCAACCACATCTTTGCATTCTTTGGCAATGGTATTCGATTCTACTGCAACCTACAAAATAACCAATTCTAAAAAGATGAAATAACACCTTCATGCTTAGTCATATACAGCCTTCTCCTCAATGCAGTTGCATTTTCAGTATAGACCAAGTCACTGAAATTAAAAATATAGTGAGTATAACCTAACCATAATATTCATATAGAATAAACATAAAAATCGTGACTTTAACACCAGTCAAAATTTATTTAGACAAGGAAACATAAACAAGAGGCCCATGGGCCTAGAATCGCTCTTCTGATACATTGTAGAACAGGCAAAAATTCTCACTAACTAAGATGAATCAATTAACAAAGTTTGATGATGTTAAATCAAATAGTACCTGAAAATTTAAATGTAAATGTCCAAAAGTACGTCACAGTGACCTACTTTTGGTCGACACATTGAAGACTCAAGATGCATCAACTGACAAGTCAAATAGTATTCAAATATAGACGTCAAATTCCAAAAGAAGGCCACAGTGACCTACTTTTTGGTCAACACACTCCAAAGACTCAAGATGCATCAACTGACAAAGTTTGATAATTGAAGTCAAATAGTATCTGAAATATTCAGATATAAACATCAAAATCCAAAAATAGGTCATGGTGACCTACTTTTTTGTCAACACACTCTGAAGACTCAACATGCATCAATTGACAAAGTTTGATAATTGTAAGTCAAATAATATCTGAAATATTAAAATATAGCAGTCAAATTCCAAAAGTAGGTCATGGTGACCTACTTTTTGGTCAACAAACTATGAAGACTCAAGATGCATCAACTGACAAAGTTTGATGATCCTAGCTTTCATAGTGTCCAAAATTTGCATCTAAAACCGAAAATGTGAAATTTGAATGTCTGCAAAATTCAAAAAGTAGGTCACTGTGACCTACCTTTTTTTTTTAATAAATATGTTTCGAGGCCTCTAGACACATCAATTTACAAGGTTTGATGATTCTAAACCTCTCGGTATCTGAAATAACAACCTAAAATGTATTCATAAATGATTAGCTATAAAATTTAGAAAGTAGGTCATGGTGACATACTTTTCACATGACACACTTCAAGGTCCCATGATCCATCAACTGACAACTTTTGATGATCATAGGCTCAAAAGTGTCCAAGATATGCATCAAAATCCATTTAATAATAATTACATGCAAAATTCAAAAAGTAGGTCACCATGACCTACTTTTGAGACAACATGATATTAGGTCCTAAGATGCATAAACTGACAAAATTTGATGATCCTAGTCCTTATACTAAGCAAAATATCAAAGTTTTAACAAAACAAAATTTAAGGTCAACTTTGAAGTGACCTTGAGACCACACCATTTGCCCCAGGATGATGCCTTGAACAGTGTTTTATCTACAACCTATCTTCATCCTTATGCATAAGTTTGGTGATAATTTGCCCAGTGGTTCTAGAAAAGAAGATTTTTTAGCAACCACTACTTTTGTTTGCATTTTCCTAATTATCTCCCCTTGTTAATGGGTCACAACCCTAGTTTTAGTATGAATGAAAGCCCTCGGGCCAAGGATACCCTGTGACAAATTTGACAAAAATTGGCCAAGGGGTTCTTGAGATATAGCCCTTTTTTCAAAAAGTTGCCGCACACCGCACGCCAGACATATGGCTCAGAAGAGCTAAAAAACCAGATGCTTGCAGAAAAATTTCCTGACTTCAGAATTCAAAGGATTTCCTGGACTTCTTGAGAATTCCACTTTTGGGATTTAGAAAATCTTCAAAATTACAAAGACTCTAAATATCCTAAATAGTCTTCCAAATTAAGTGATAGCCTAATGACCGTGGCTAGTAAAATCAAGATTGGGTTACCAAACACTATTGACGTACATGCCCGGTGGGCCAATACATATTTCCGGCGGGGATATAATTCCGTTCCTTGGGTGCGATTTCTGGTAGGAAATCGGAAAAATACCCCATTCTTACAGAGGTCCCGTCCCATCTTTACAACACAGGCCTTATCGGTCACCTGAATACTAGTGAAAAAGTATCACTACTTCCATGGGCTATGAAATCTAGAAAAAATTTCCTATATTAAATATCTAAGCTAAATTCTAATGTTCAGCAACAGTAAAAAACAAGATGTGTTCTTAAAACTTCACCGCCCTCAAAAAAGTGCATACACTGATGAAAGGCTTTAAATAATAGATGTATTAACATTAAAACATTAAAAGATATGACTAATTTGGACTCATCTTCAAGTCATAACCCTGGGTTGTGAAATTCACCATTTTTTGTACATCCTTTTCTGCTATTCCTAAGTATGCATTTAGATTTTATACAGTATCAGCAAACTTACACATACATACTATATACTAAGTTTGGCCCCCACCCTGGGGTCAAAACCCTTACTTTGGGGGAAATCAAATTTACAATTTTGGTAAAAGACTACCTACTCTATCCATTTAGTTTCAATTTAGTATCAGAAGCACTAAAGAAAATGTTATTTAAGTGTTTTACACATATTAACATTATATAACAAGTTAGGCCCTGCCCTGGGGTCATAACCCCTACCCCGGGGATCATGAAATTACAAGTTTGGTAGAGGCCTTTCTGCCCTACATCACTATGCATTTAGTTTTTCTTACATGTGTGTGGTTCTTGAGAAGATTTTTGAAAATTGGTCATTTTTGGGCAGTTTTTGCCCTGCCCCATAGACCCCAGGGGTGCAGGAATCCTGAAATTTACAATTTATGTTCCCTTTGTTCCAAAGATGTTTCATACCAAATTTGAAACGAATTGGAATGATAGTTATTAAGAAGTTAAAAATGTTTATTGTTCACACACTTAATAACTGACCATTTTGGCCCCACCCTGATACCAAAACCCCTACCCCTAGAATAATCAAATTTACAATTTTGGTAAAGGACTACCTCTTCTTTCTAAATATCTATTTACTTTCAATTTAGTATCAATAGCATTAAAGAAGATGTATTTTAAGTGTTTTACACATAAACACTATAAAACAAGATTTGCCCTGCCTTGGGGTCAGAACCCCTACCCAGGGATCATGAAATTTACAATTTTGGTAGAAGCCTTCCTGCTCTACATCACTATGCATTTAGTTTTTCTTACATGTGTGTGGTTCTTAAAAAGATTTTTGAAAATTGGTCAATTTTGGGCAGTTTTTGCCCCACCCCTAGGGCCCCAGGGGTGCTGGAGTCCTGAAATTTACAATTTATGTCCCCCTTGTCCAAATGATGCTTTATACTAAATTTGAAAAGAATTGGACTAGTAGTTATTAAGAAGAAGTTAAAAATGTTCAATTGTTAACTCACGATGGACGAAAACCAATTGCAATAGGTGTGTGCAATAGTTTCCTCAGGTGACCTAAACACATTTAACTCTAGTACTGCCGGTCGTTGATAAATCGGCGACCCAGATAACACGCTCACAGTGCCGGTTGTCGATAAAGTGAGCACCGCCATGTTTTTCATTCACTGCCGGTCGTCGATATTTCGACTTTCAACATGTGACGTTTTCTTTCTTATTTTAACCAATGAAATAAAGAGAATTTATTCACCCCAACTTGAAATACTAACAAGAGGCCCAGGGGCCTTATAGGTCACCTGAGTATCATGTAACAACCTTCCAATGTTTGAATTAGGTTTGTGTTTAAATATAAGAATTTTACTTTTGGATGGAAGAAACATTGAATAGCTATGTGGTCAGCCCTGCCTTTGCACCAGAACCCCTGACCCAGGGGCCATAAATTTCAGTTTTGAAAGAAGCATCCTTGATCATCATTATCATACTATTAGTTTGTCTACTTAATACCCAGCAGCAGAGGAGAAGATTTTCAAAGAAATAAAATGCATTTTCACTACATGATCAATAGGGCCCCACCCTAATACCAGAACCCCTGACCCAAGGGCCATGAATTTCACAATTTTGAAAGAGGCATCCTTGCTCATCATAACCATGCTATTGGTTTGTCTACTTAATACCCAAGGACAGAGAAGAAGATTTTCAAAGAAATAATGCATTTTCACTATATGACTTATAGAGCCCCACCCTAGCACCAGAACCCCTGATCCAGGGGCCATGAATTTCACAATTTTTAACAAGAGGTACTGTGAGCAATGCTCACTAAGAATACCCCCCGCTTACCCCAATCTCCCAAAGGGTGTTGGTAATAGGTATAAACTACCTCTTTTCTGAGTGTTGCTACTTCGATGTCCAGTGTGCATGACCTTTGACCTTTTGACCCCAAAATCGATAGGGAACATCTTCATCCCATGGGTAGTCCATATGTATGATATGGTAACTGTAGGTGGAAAGGATAACGCTTTAGAGCCCGGAAACCATATTGCTACTTCAATGTCCAGTGCGCTTGACCTTTGACCTTTTGACCCCAAAATCGATAGGGATCATCTTCATCCCATGGGTAGTCCATATATATGATATGGTAACTATAGGTGGAAAGGATAACGCTTTAGAGCCCGGAAACCATATTGCTACTTCAATGTCCAGTGCGCTTGACCTTTGACCTTTTGACCCCAAAATCGATAGGGAACATCTTCATCCCATGGGTAGTCCATATGTATGATATGGTGACTGTAGGTGGAAAGGATAACGCTTTAGAGCCCGGAAACCATATTGCTACTTCGATGTCCAGTGTGCTTGACCTTTGACCTTTTGACCCCCAAAATCGATAGGGAACATCTTCATCCCATGGGTAGTCCATATGTATGATATGGTGACTGTAGGTGGAAAGGATAACGCTTTAGAGCCCGGAAACCATATTGCTACTTCGATGTCCAGTGTGCTTGACCTTTGGACCCCCAAAATCGATAGGGAACATCTTCATCCCATAAGTAGTCCATATATATGATATGGTGACTGTAGGTGGAAAGGATAATGCTTTAGAGCCCGAAAACCATTGCGTCTACAGACGGACGGACAGACGGACAACCCGATTCCAGTATACCCCCCCACAACTTGTTGCGGGGGGTATAAAGAGGCATCCTTGCTCATCATTACCATGCTATTAGTTTGTCTACTTAATACCCAGAGACTGAGAAGAAGATTTTCAAAGAATTTCTACACTTTCACTATATGACCAATAGAGCCCCACCCTAACACAAGAACCCCTGCCCCAGGGGCCATGAATTTCACAATTTTGGTAGAGGGCTCAACGCTCATTATAATTATGCCCACAGTTTGGCTTCTTGATGTCCAGGAGTAAAGAAGAAGATTTTTTAAAATTACACTCATTTTGATGGTTTTTGCCCCACCTCTCAGGCCCCAGGGGGGTAGGGACCACAAATTTCACAATTTTTGTTCCCCTCCACCCACAGATGCTATATGCCAAAATTGGTTGAAATTGGTTCAGGGGTTTCAGAGAAGAAGCTGAAAATGTTCAAATATTAACGCATGACGACGGACAAAAACAGATAGCAATAGGTCACCTGAATGAATTCAGGTGACCTAAAAATAGAAGAATTTATTTTTGTTTCTTTGTGTTGATTGGCTTATTCAGGGAATTACTAATATCATATTATTAGAAAACGAAACCCGAGTAGAGTGCTTTGTTACGAGATTTGAACAAGATGGAAGTTGTAGAAGATGTGATGGATGGAAACGCTATTTTAGACCAAGTAGATGCCGAGAATAGAGATTTTTTTAGAGAAATATTTCTAAATGAAGATTCGGACGAAGAATTTCTAGGTTTTAACCCGAAAGATTTGGAGAACGATGAAGGAACCGCGGAGTTTGGAGACACATAGATTCAGGGTAATCTCGATGTAAACGCCCCCGTCTTCCGAGGTGAGAGGAAAATGAACATTGTTTTAAACGATGACTGTGAAATGGTAGAGTTTTTTAAACTTATCGTCACAGAACAGTTTCTTGAAAATGTTTTGGAGCAAGAAACAAACAAATATGCGGCCGACTTTTTTAACTCGCCACAAGGAAGAAATCTGAAGCCGCAATCTCGTTTTCGGAAATGGGTAGATGTTGATACTGATGATATCAAGCGTTTCATAGCCATCGTGATAGGAATGGGACTGGTACAACAACAAGACATTCATGACTATTGGAGCAAAGATGAAATGCTGAGGGCTCCATTCTTTGGAAACACAATGACAAAAAACAAGTTTTTGTTGATTATGTCATTGTTTCACCTGAACAACAATGACAATCAGGTTCCCCGTGGACAAGATGGACATGATCCAATTTTCAAAGTGCGCCGAGTATACGATCACTTTCGCCAAAAATTTGAGGAACTTTACTCCCCTGGTGAAAATATTGCAATTGATGAAGGGATGATTGCATGAAGAGGCAACCTTTCATTTCGGGTGTACATGCCGGACACACCAAATAAATTTGGAGTGAAGTTGTTTATGTTGTGTGACTCCAGCAATGGGTACTGCTCTCGCTTTGAAATGTACCATGGTAGCCAGGAGAATCAGTCGGACAAGGGGAAGATATATGATCTTGTTATGCGACTGATCACCCCCTATCTTGGACGAGGACATAAACTTTATGTGGACAATTATTATATGTCCCCAATATTGTTTCACGACTTGTTCCAGCAGCAGACAGGAGCCTGTGGGACCATGCGTGTCAACCGCAAAGGAGTTCCTGCAGACCTGAAAACAGTCAAACTGAAGAAGGGTGAAAGTGTAGCAATGACAAATGGTACACTTCAGCTGCTTAAATGGAAGGACAAAAGAGACGTGCACATGTGTACAACATTGCACTCTGCCGAGTTCATCGATGTCCCAGACAAAGTCGATAGGACCACAGGAGAGGCAATTCAACGCCCCCACTGCATTGTGGACTATGATAAATACATGGGAGCAGTAGACAGATGACCAGATGATCTCCTACCCAGCATTCAAACGCAGGACCCTCAAGTGGTGGAAGAAAGTATTTTTTCACCTGCTAATGATGGCAACATAAAATGCTTACCTCCTGCACAAGGAACATTGTGCAAGACTTGGGGAAAAAACCAGTCTTGCATCGTGTGTTTAGAAGAGAAATCATTAAGTCTCTAGTAGGTGAGACCAACCCCCAGCCAACTCAAGTCCGAGGAGCAGCCAATCCAAGGGATGTGGAACACTTGACTGGTCGTCATTTTCTGACCAAAATTTTACAAAAGGAAGGACAGAAGTCTAAACCTTTGAGGACCTGTCCAGTGTGTTCCACAACCACAGGAAAACGGAAAAGTGTTGGAGATGGCAGGAAAACTGTGCGGTCGTCATACGAGTGCAAAATATGTGATATTGGACTGTGTGTTGACCCTTGTTTCAAGTTGTGTCACACGTCAAAGGACTATAAACAGGCTTACAACCGTCTTCAGTACCAAAATTTGGAAAGTAGTGACTCTGAATGAACTGATTAAGACAATTCACTCACAAATGAGTTTAAATTTCAATGGAACATTCAGTGTAGTTGTTCTCCATTTTTTTGGTTGCATACCACCCTGTGTAAATTGTGTTTTATGGGCAAATTTAACAAGTATTTGAGGATAATTTAACATAAATATCCAAAGGAATGATTATAGAATAAAGAAATATAAAAATGGTGCTGTCAATTTGAACAGAATTAATTAATCAAGAATAAATTTTGTGAATTTACTGCTTTTTATGTCAATAATTGTATTTCATTTCTTTATATCTTTTTAACAAATCAATATATCAAAAAAATTTCTTCACAATTTTGTTCTTTGTTTCCATCTACAAAAAAAATTCACAGATTGTTATCAGCAAAAAGGATTAGAAAGAGGTGATAATTAAGATAATCTGCATCATGTGTAATTTGAGCAGAAATAAACAAATCAGCCTGGCACAGTCAGTGGCTGGAGCTCCTTATCAGCTTGGCACACACAGACACTGTTATCTATAGCATCACTGGTAGTACAAGGGTTAAAACATGCTGGTTGTCTGAATTAACTGGCCCACAGTGAAATTTATTGCCCCCCCCCCCCCCCCCCCCCCCAAATTTTCATGGTACATGTTTATCAAATACATCACATTTTCGCGCTGATTGTCAATGTTTAGGTTTTTCAGTAAAAACTGCTGTAAAACTAGAAAGCGACAAAATATCGGAAATCGCTCATGAGTATCGGAATCCCGAATTCAAAATAGCGGAATTCCGCTAAATAGTGGAACAGAATCATCACTGGGTTCTACTTTCACTTTGAAAATGACCATTTTTGGGAGTTGAACTATGTTCAATCTCCCTGGGTCATCATGCACTTTTCTGCGCAGTAATTTATATTGATTTGTATAGTGGTCGTCAGCGGGGGTTCTGTGTCAGCTGATTTACTCCTAGGTAAATCAACATAAACTTTTATAAACATCCGCCATTAAATAATCCATGTAACTTTTCTGAATTAATCTAATTTTGATAATTGACATGTAAATAAATGCAATGATATTGTATTCAAATCAATTTGAATACAAGATTTCGATCAAATTGATACTGATAGACATAGAAAAATAATAGATAAGGTTGAAAAATTGTCGTTTGTAGCACAGCGTCACCTATAAACATTGATAGGGAAACGAACGACAACTGCACACAAGCCCTATTGACACCGTGGCGCGAAATATCGAATATGGTGCGAAACCTCAGAAAATTTACAAGAAATAACTCTACAACATTGTGTATGTGTATATATATATATATATATATTTTTTAATGTGATATAAAAAATGTTTGATGTTACATGTAGATTGAATTAAAACACGTCATTGCCAGTCAACAACTTTCGATTGGGATCGGAATACGAAATAAAATTTCTTATATCCGGTGGCAAAGTGAAACTGCTTCATGCTTCAAGTTATTGAATTACGTAGTAATTGCACGTTACACATTAGAGAACTGTTCCTTTTAATAAAGAAAGTCACAAAATGAGTGTACCTTATTCATTACTGTTACCGAGCTTTCGTCGACTGTAATCTCGAAATGGCGTGTTTCGCTGCGCTTGATGATCTGACGGTAAGGTCCACATTTTCTACGTGAGTAGTGTGATATTTGTTTATGAATTTTTTGCGCATACATGGTATGTCTCGGCTAGGAATAATGGAAACTTTCTCACCTATGTATGTAAAGACATATTAATCTCTATTTTTAAAAATGTAGAACACTTTTATCAAATGACAATGTTTGAAAACACTTATAGCCCCGATGTCAGAATTTCCTTTTCCAAGACATCAATATGTCAAATTCATTATCCTTTTTGAATAGTATGTACCATATTTTGTACCAGTTATCCATTTTGAATCCCCTAATACAATGCGATTTTGCTGCACTCTGTAATGTTGGAGTGGATGTCATGAGTGTGTGTCAAACAGAAATTTTAAGAGCATGGGATAAGGTGCTGCCATGTATTACTTCACTATCAAAGTTTAACCCAGTTGCCACAATGTTGAATTTATGCTGCAAAAGGATTGGAAATTGCTCTGGTCAAAACACATTGTTTATTTGTCTACAGATGAAAGAGACACGAGGATTCTCCCTCACAAACTGAAAAAAAAAGTTATGGATCTTGTACATGTATAGTTTATTAATCACTATAGATTTCCAGCATCACAAGTCTGATTCCACTATATGCTTTCCATACTGTCAGGTTCATTCACCCCCTGTTTGAGCCACAGTATAATATCCCAAATACCTTGGCAATAAATAACATTATTTGACTAGTGTTTCATTTTTAGCGGAGTTGCGATGAAGTCGAACTCGACTTATGATCTGATGAAGTGCCTTTGGGCGGGCACGCATCAACATTTCATTTCCGCACCATAGCTCTTGAGCAAATTATAGGATCTCATTCAAACTTAGATGGATTGTCACCCTCAGTAAGATGAGGAAGCCTATCGATTCTGGGGTCACTAGGTCAAAGGTCAAGGTCACTGGCTATAAATAGACTGAAATTTGGAGAAAATTTTGTTTTCTGCACTATAATTTTTTAACAAATTATAGGATCTCAATTAAACTTAGATGGATTATCGCCGTTGATGAGACAAAGAAGCCTATTGATTTTGGTCAAGGGTTAAAGGTCAAGGTCACAAAGGATTTAAGTCGGTTGAAATTTATGTACGCAAAATTTTGCTCCCTGCTTGATAATTCTTGAAAACTTTTCTGCCGGTTCCCTCTATGCTCATTCCTTGCGCAACTCGGCTTGTGCATTTCCGATGCCCGACAATTTTTAATTTTTTTGCATTTCATTTATTTTGAGTTATTATACAATTATTTACCATTCCATTGATCCTCTACAGGACTGTAGTATACTCAGGTGACAGTTTAGCATATTGGACTACCTTTTCAAGTAATGAATCCTTAGAATTAGCTATAACTAGGATTAAACTTGAATGTATATATACAGGGGGAAAACTTCTTCATAACTGCAAGGCATTGATAACCATATTGATTTGAATGTTTGGGCCATAATATGTGGTCACATTTTTCATGAGAATATAAAGGGGTGAAATTCTAGAAAACAACAACACGACTTCAGTTACTCGAGGAGCGTTGTGGCCCATGGGCCTTCCATTATCCATGTTTGCTGTTGTAACGCTTTGAAACAACAACAGTTGATTTGTATCTAAAATCATGATAATATTCAGTCATTTATCCCCCTACCCTTCCAGTACTATCTTTTCTAACTGAATTTCCACAATGTTCAACTCCCACGAGTACTTTAAGTACTTTGATTTTCATCTGGGAACTTTTCAATATGAACAATCAAATATACCGCATCACTGCTCCAAATCACCACATTATCTACCAACAAGATAGAACAAGAAGCTACGAACTTCCCCGTCTAGGCCTGATTGTATTTGTGTACAAAAGTTTGAAAGCCATGTTACTTAAATCAAATCACGCGGGATAGCGCACCAAAATTATGGCGAACCATGAGTCTGCGTTTAAGTTGATGGTCTATATTTCTGAAAAAGCACGCATATTATTTTGATATGGGATTATTTAAAATCTATTACGATTTAATAGGTGAAAGGTACTTTATTTTGCTCTTAAACTGAGACACACCAATGGAACACGATCGTCACAAAAAATTGAACGATGAGGGGAAGTCGACATTAAAATTATATTGGGCAATGTTAAAACTTATTGTAAATTGCCGTCATCATGCAATTCACTAGGATATTCATGGATCACATTAAAGTGTTTAAGTGATTACTATTATGAATGTCAGAATCGATCGGTGATAATAAAAAAGGGGGTTCATTTATTTATCAACAACTGTAGAGGTCCTCATCTGTGATGAATACCAAACGTTCTGAGAAAATTTCAGGAGACATTGGAAGATTTACGTGTATTATATACAATGTGTACAAACTGAATGTTCTAAACCCTATTCTGTCTGGCAGCTTTATGTTTTTAATGAAAACATCAGAAAATTTGTAATTCTGATTTTCATGACATTCAAAAAAAAAAAAAATACCGATCTACCTACCCGACTTGAAAAATGTGGGTCGGTGTACATCAAACAAAAAAGTTTTTAATGATGGCCCTATGTATAAAATATGTGAAATATAAAAATTAATTTCTTTAAAACTTGTCCATCAAACGTTTCGAAATTCGAACTTGTTCTGTAGTTTGCCACTCTGAAACTACACTGCAAGATTCAAATGAATTCAAGAAAACATAATGGAAATAAAGTCTGAAAAACCAATATGGAACAGACTGACAGTCAGATAGAGGGAAGAGAAGAAAGCTATAGTACCCATTAGTTTTACAAACTGGTTGGGGACTAATAACTGAGCTCTCACCTTTTTCACATGCCCCGTCCTTGTGCCAATAAATGCTACTGTGTAACCAGCATGTGTTGTGGTAACTATGAGAGATGAAGCAGTGGCATTAATGCTGATGGCTCTGGAGGAGGTGACAGGCTCTGGACCATTGATAGGAGTGTTAAAATCATAATTCCCACAATAATCATCTCCAATGTCAATCTTCTATAAACATGATAAAAATACAGTTACAGTATTCTTCATATCAATTTTAAAACATATCCTATGCCCTTTCAATTTGAGAAAAATCAATATATGCACCCAGGGGTGCATAAGCCGAGTTGCATGGGATACATTGTAAAGTCAGGAATGATGTGGCATATTTATAATTGTGAAGAACTAATTTCAGTTTTAAACTTTTCAAGTTACTGTCCAGAAACCATATTTGTCTGAAGTTTTCAATCTATTTTTGGTCACTGTGACCTTGACCTTTGACCTTTTTTCTCCAAAATCAATAGGGGCCTTGCTTTGCTGTTATCCAACAATATGACCAAGTTTCATTTGATTCAAATTAAAAAAATTTCAAGTTATTCTCCGGAAACTAATTATTTTTTTTATTTTAATTCTATTTTCGGTCACTGTGACCTTGACCTTTGACCCATTTTCTCCAAAATCAATAGGGGTCTTTCTTACCTGGTACATAACAATATCTTTAAGTATCATTTGATTCGGATTTAAACTTTCTGAGTTATCATCTGGAAACAAAATATTTCTGAAATTTTCATTCTATATTCGGTCACTGTGACCTTGACCTTTGACCTTTTTTCTCCAAAATCAATAGGGGTCTTCCTTACCTGGTACCCAACAATATATCAAAGTTTCATTTGATTCGGATTTAAACTTTCTGAGTTATCATCTGGAAACCAAATTTTTCTGAAATTTTCATTCTATATTCGGTCACTATGACCTTGACCTTTGACCTTTTTTCTCCAAAATCAATAGGGGTCTTCCTTACCTGGTACCCAACAATATATCAAAGTTTCATTTGATTCGGATTTAAACTTTCTGAGTTATCATCCGGAAACTAAATTTTTCTGAAATTTTCATTCTATATTCGGTCACTATGACCTTGACCTTTGACCTTTTTTCTCCAAAATCAATAGGGGTCTTCCTTACCTGGTACCCAACAATATATCAAAGTTTCATTTGATTCGGATTGTAAACTTTTCAAGTTATCATCCGGAAACCAATTGTTGACGCCCAACCGCCCGCTCGCCCGCCAACCCGCCCGCATCACCAAACCAATAGCCGAGTTCAACTTCATTGCAACTCGGCTAAAAATTGTCAACATTTTTGGATACTGTGAATTTTTCATTGCTGAACTCTACCATGAATAAACAAGAGACCCATGGGCCACATCGCTCACCTGATTCACATTGGTACTGCCGTTAAGCTGTTTTGATTTTTTTTTCAATTTTTATTACCAAATTTTTACCCCATATTGTGACCTCAACACCAAGGATCACATCATAACTGAAAATGAATTCACACAACACAAAGATTCCTCAACAATATGACTACCATGTTCTTGCTGTTCTGGATAAAACCAAGGTCATAGATCATGGTATGATATCTTGCCATAAGACATCTATATACGAAATATGAAAGCTCCATCTCATATAGCTCAAAAGATATTGAATATATCAGATTTTTATCAAAAGTAGGTCAAACTTCCAGGACAAGGTCACAAGATCAAAAACCAAAGCATAACAAGGTTTTGCAATTAAGAATCTATACACAAAATATGAAAGCTTTACCTTATATAGTTCAGGGGATATTGAATAGGTCAAGTTTTTTTTTAAAAAAGTAGGTCAAACTCCAAGGTCAAAACCCATCCTACCCCAGAGGACAATGATTTTCACAAACTTGGATCTACTCTGTCAGGGAGCTTTCATGTAAATATCCACTTTTCTTCCCCAGTGATTTTTAGAAGATTTTTAAAGATTTCCCCTATATACTTGTATGTAAAACTTTGATCCTCTATTGTTGTCCCATCCTATCCCTTGGGGCCATGATTTTAACAAACTTGAATTTGCATTATGTCAGGAAGTTTTCATGTAAATTTAAACTCTTCTACCACAGTGGTTCTTGAAAAGATTTTTAAAGATTTTCCCTATATATTTGCATGTAAAACTTTGATCCCCTATTGTGACTCCACCCTACCCTTAGGGGCCATGATTTTAAGAAACTTGAATCAGCATTATGCCAGGAAGCTTTCATGTAAACTTTATTGGCCCAGTGGTTCTTGAGAAGATTTCAAATTTATACCCCACCCTATTTTTGCATTTTCGTGATTATCTTCCTTTTGAAGGGGACATGGCCCTTCATTTTGAACAAACTTGAATCCCCTTCACCCATGGTTCTAGAGATGAAGATGAAAATGTGAAAAGTTTACTGACAGACAAAGTAAAGACTTTCCAAATATATTTGCATGTAAAACCTTAGTCCTTATTGTGGCCCCAACCTACCCATGGAGGCCATGGTTTTTACAAACTTGAATCTCCATGTCAGAAAGTGTTCATGTAAATGTCAACTTCTTTGGCCCAATGGTTCTTGAGAAGAAGGTTTTAGAGAAGAATTTTGCTATATATCTGTATGTAAAACTTTGATCCCCTATTGCAGTGATTGGGATAAGCACGCGCCCTGCGCCATAGTCGCATTAAATTAAAAAAAAAAATGGCGCATAGAATATTGAAACACTGCGCCGTTGTGGCACATATCGTCGATATGAGCTTTTCCCCACTGACTTCGTAGATATATGAACTTTTTAACTTTTGAGCTGATCCCCCAATTAATCTATATTAAGTGCTTGAAAAATCTTTATCGCAGTTAATGCTTTAGTGATAGTACAACTTTACGTTCTTATAAGCGCAAGTATGACTTAGATTTCCTCAGTGTCTAATCAAACAGTAAAAGGTTATCTGATTGGTTAATACCGTTAAATTGCAATTTTAATGCGCACGGACTGGAGATGCCACGGAAAAAAATTCTTAAGCTTGACAAAGGGCAAACTGACTTTAATTTTCGCCTTAATGATCAGCCAGTACTGGCAGTAGACAATGCAGGAGCAGAAGGAGACGATGACGCAGACAATCACGATGAGAATCCTTACTTTAGCAAAACATAAATTTAATACAAATAATAAAGCTAAAGATATTTATGGCATTGCAATCTGTCAGTAGTGTTTAGATTATAATTTACAGGTCTCTCGGACTTCGTCCTTTTAAAATGTCTCATAAAAATTTCAATATGGCGCATTCATTTTAGAAATGTCACATTGACACTAGCTGGTAACGCGCCATTGTCATATTAAGCAATTTGCTTATCCCAATCACTGCTATTGTGGCCCCAACCTACCCAGGAGGCCATGATTTGAATAAACATGAATCTGCACTAAGTCAGGAAGCTGTCATATAAATCTCAGCTCTTCTGGCTCAGTGGTTCTTGAGAAGATTTTTTTTAAAAATTCCCTATATATTTCTATGTAAAACTTTGATCCCCTATTGTGGTCCCATCCCACCCCCGGGGGCTATGATTTTAACAAACTTGAATCTGCACTATATCAGAAAGCTTTCATGTAAATGTAAGCTCCTCTGGCCAAGTGGTTCTTGAGAAGATTTAAAATGACCCTACCCTAATTTTGCATTTTTGCGATTATCTCCCCTTTGAAGGAGGCATGGCCCTTCATTTGAACAAACTTGAAAGCCCTTCACACAAGGATGCTTTGTGCCAAGTTCTATTGAAATTGACCCAGTGGTTCTGGAGAAGAAGATGAAAATGTGAAAAGTTTACAACGACGATAGACAACGGACAAATTTTGATCAGCAAAGCTCACTTAAGCCTTCGACTCAGGTGAGTTAAAAAATAGGTCCAACATTTATTTTACAATGTCTTTGTGACAGATGAGGAGGGGACTGGTACTTACTGTTGTTAGCTGACAATTTCTGGGAGAAGCAATGTGGTCAGGCCCAGTTCTACCTTCACCCGCAAAACACTTCTGTATATTACGAGTAAAAACCTGTTTTACAGCACGCATTGGATACACACACATAACAGATTCTTTGTTGTTCTTTATTGGGTCATTGGGATTTCCATGTCCAAACATTCCAAACAATACATCCTCGTCTTTTGAGATTCCAAGAGCAGCAGCCAAGTGAATGCCAGGTTTACTTACATGAGCAGTTTGTAACAAATTGTATAACTTTCCATTGTATTCACACTTTAAAGCAGTCTCTGCATAAGAATAAAAGTGTTTATCAAACAGACACACTCTGATTAACTTTGAAATATAATCCTCAGCAGCAACACTAATTTTTTGAATTGTCCCGATATAACTGAAGTTTCCGGAAGCAAACCCATAGATGTATCTAATAGGGAATGAATCCCTATTGATTTCATCCACCATTGTGTAAGAATTTGTTGCTATGTCTTTCCATGTGAATTCAAAATCAACAGTGTTTCTGCTACTAAATGCTGGTACCAGACTTCTAATGGCCCTTAGTCCGGTGTTAGTCCAGGAAGCCCCAACATACATAGCCGTAGATTGAGAGGTTCCATCTGCACTTGGCCCAGGTGCCAGAAATGCTACAGTGGTAGCAGTTCTATTGTTAGCTACAACAGGTTGTACTGTCAACCTCTTCACCCAACCAGGCAGCAATTCTAGGGTTGTCGCATTTCGCTTTACACAACTTCCTTGATGCAAACTTGTGCACATGATAATTTCCTCCTGCTGCTGCTCCATGTTGTTATTAATAAGGAGTGCCTTCACATAACTGTCATACAACTCCTTTTTACATGCAACATTCTCTATATTCATACAATTTGGGTTGTCCTCTTGTGGTCCGATTTTCTCTGAAAGTGCTATGCTTAAATTCCCAGAAAAAACTCTGTAAATATAGTTGGTTCCACCTACAATTATCATGTCAGATCCATACTTTGACATGAGTGTAAACTCATGTTTCTGATTTGGGTTCCTAAGTTCCTTTGTGACAAAAGCAGTCGATGGAAATGAACAACTAAAGATGATCACACTCAGTATTGTCAATGATGTACACGTCATCACTTGCTCCATCATAAAAGAGATTTTCAACTCTTTAACATCCTGTAATGAATTAATACAAACAATAGAATACAGACTGTCTCTGGGACTCCCAACAATACTTTTGAACATAAGACACATTTTATGACTTCAATTTTTCCCCCATCAAATTGAACATTCAGCATGGTTCCTAACATTTTTTCCCAATTTAATACTAAACCATGGCTAAATTAATTTGTCCAGCTGATTACAGTAAATGCCAGCATAAGGCTTACATGTGGATCAACAATACCCATCCCACTTGAGTTTGTTAAAGACCCATCTCATGACCATAGGGTCAGTGAAAATGTAGGCGGAGCCTAATCTAAACAGATGTTATTTACCTGGAGTGGTCAGGGTCTACCAAGGTGTTAATTGCTATATCCCATGGCACTCAAAGAAATACACAGAGGCAGAACATGGTAGAAATCTACCTGTCCATGCTTTTTTATAGTTTTGATATACACAGGACCTGTCTCAGGGACCTCTGCAGAGTTTCTGTAGTCATAGTGTTTGAATAATGGTTGTATTCCTAAGGGTAGCTGACACACATTCTACACCCACCCCTCTTTCTCTCTCTCTCTCTGTCATTGACTCAATGAATAATTTGTTACATAAATTATTTCAATAGGTTACAAGTTTTAAAACTTATTGTGTAAATTATTGTTTGATTTCTGATTGTGTAATTTATAATACATGTACAGATATATAGAGGGGGAAAATTACAATTATATTGAAATTGCATTGTTCAGGGGCCTTTTTAAAAACAATTTAATTACAAGAAAATAGCAGTTGTGGACAGGTCATTGCTATCAAAACTCAGGTATACTGGGCTTCCTCAAGATCTAAAGAATGCCTGTAGATACTGGCTGTTATTGTTATCAAAACACCTCTCTGCCACAGTGTCTGCAGATGTCACTCCACCTGAGATCTATTGTTAAATGTTTGATTGGCAGGCAGCTTACAATTTGGGGGTGTCAACTTAAAATTGGGTCTTTAAAATAAGTACAAATATAATAACTTCTTGTTTTGATGTTTTCTGCCACACTCAACAATTTTTCAGTGGCACCCAGTTTTTATTGGTGGAAGAGAGAACCCAGATACAATGTACCTGGGAAGAGACCACCGACCTTCCGAAAGTAAACTGGGAAACTTTCTCACTTACCAGCATGAGCAGGATTTAAACCCACGCCAACCAGAGGTAAGAGGCTGTGTGCTTTTGAGCGTGATGCTCTAACTACTTGGGCATAGAGGCCCCTAATAACTTCTTGTAAAGTGTTCTTCTTTTCCATCCATATTTCGTTATTCTTTATTTAGATATTTTAAAAATATTTGACCTGAGACCTCTAATAAGAAATGCAGTTAATGGCAAATTGTTCAAAAGGCCCATGGGCCATAACACTCACCTGAACTCATTATACTTTTGGGGGGACTCAACCGTTTTAAAACCAGAAAGTTCTGCACTAGCTCTCTTGATTTGAATTTTCATTCTGTAAAAAAAATGGCCACTGATTCGTACCGTATATACTTGCATGGAAATCAGGGGGTTTTTTTTGGGGGGGGGAGAGGGGATTTTGACTCTGAAGTCTACGTACAACTTTTATGTGCATACCAGACTTTTTTTCTTTCTTGCCATACAGCATTTTTTATGTGAACATTTCACCAAGACCAAACTCAATTACCAGTGATATTGATTGATTGTATCTTGCTTAACGTCTCGCTTGAGAATTTTTCACTCATATGGAGACGTCACCAAGACCGGTGAAGGGCTTCAAATTTAGGCCTATGCTCGGCACTTACGGTCATTGAGCAGTGAGGGTTCTTTAGCGTGCCACACCTACCGTGAAACAGGACATTCGTTTTTAAGGCCATCTCCGAGGACCCGTGACATTCGCACCTGATAACAAACGTTTGGCGATGGAACTGTCACTACCTATTTTAACGACTTAGGTCTGTCGCGATTACCAGTAATAAAGTACATCGGTATTCTATAATTTCAATTATCATTGTATGGAACCAGTGCACTAGATATTAAGGTAGGTCCTTAGTCCTGGATTTTTGGGGTTTAGGTAGCATTTTTTTGTTTGGAATCAATAAATTAACATTCAGAGTAATGAAAAAAGGCAAAACAGTTAAGGTTTTCCATATTAATTTTCATTACATACACCACTAAAGTCATATACCCCGATGTAGATTTTTATGGAATTCATTGGAAACAGTTATTTGTTGTTATTTTAATATAAAAACAACAAAATATTTTTTGAATTGCATTTATTTATCGGGAAACATGTCAATAACTAAAACACATGTCATTTTCAAAATGTTCATCAAGTTTTAGAATAATATGTGGAAAATTATTGAATTAGCGTTATTCCCCAAAATGTTAAAAAACAAACAAATGTGGACGCATTTTCCTTATAGCATGGTTTACATATAATTTTTTCTGTTTATATTAGTAGAGTTACATCTGTTACAGTTATTCATGGGGAAAAATCCATACCTTTCCTTAATAAATTCAAATCTATAGCTTCCAGATTATGTATACCCCCATCAAAAACTGAAGTCTGGCACCATACAGCTGAGCTATTTAAATCACTCGGGATTAAAATTGTATGTAATTTCATGAAAAGACACAGATAATGATTCCTTATCACCTTGGTAAAATGTTTGTCAAAAATAAAAGAAATATATCGCATTATGGACTTGATAGATAATTGAATGAAAACAGAGTTATTGTCCTTGGATTCAATATTTTGAAACATATCATTGACTATTCAAATATAACTAAGAATTTTGAAATATTTTATGGCTAACAAGATTTTTTACAATAACTATTGAAAAAGATTCCAACAAAATTTATGTTCCTATCATTAAATTATTGACTTTGCAAAATCCTATGACATCACATGAGTGTGGAACTACGTTAACTACATATTAAAATTTGCATCTAAAGTGGATATGGTTTTCATCTTTTCATTTACCTGTAATAATCATTTTTAATAGGGCACATGTGATTAAACAAACAATGCAGACTGCACAGTGCAGTATGGTACATCATTTCAAACGATTAAAGGGGTGACCGCATAAAGATGGATTCCCGTAATATATAATTAATTAAGCTTTAGTCCCTGAAACGTTTTACTTCACCATTTTTCCATTCGCTCACCATACGTTCTCCATACGCTCACCGTACATTCACCGTTTACAGTTTTGCGCTCACCGTTCACTGTCATTCGGGACACAAAAGCCAAAGGATCAATTTTCATAGCAAGGCAAAAATGAACAAGCATTCCGAGAGTATTGCATGGCAATACATAAGCCCCCTACCGGTTTAACTTACTAAAATTACTGTACCACAATAATATTCAAAGTTCATTATGTAGGTTATGGTAAAAGGGAAAATTGGGGAACCAGGATAGGAATGGTTGGAAATCAACTATTATTCAAGTAGAGACTAGACCAGGAAAAAAGACAACTTTATAATTAGGTTTAGGTCTTTAACCAAGTCAATAAACTGTGATAATGTAGGTGATCATGAATAATTTGGCTATATTGTTGTATTACTATGCTAGAAGTTTTAATGAGTGCAGTACCTAGAAAATTGGCATAGACAATTTGGTCTATCTCAATTAGACTTGCTCTATCAAACGAAATCATTTGAAGCTGTGAGTTTTCGGGTTGTATGGGGCTTTAATGAATATTTGAAGGTATGTTTGGACACAAGTGTAGTAGGAAAATATGTTAAGAATTTTTTGGTATCAAATTTATGAGACAGCAACTCAAGAATACAACGATATAAGGCCTCAACCGTGCGCAGCTTTTTGTGCGCCGTAAAACAAAGGTTTTTATAAGGGGTGGATCTGTAGCTCTCTGTTCCGTCAAAATATTTTTTCAGAGAGCTACAGTTCTACAGCTAGGGTAGAGATTGCCCGGAATAGTTATGCTCAACCGAAATCGAAAGTAGAAATCGTGTTGTGATTGAAAAATGTATAGTCGTTAAATAAAGGTAAAATTACACATAAAGGTTGTAAAAATCATGGTTGTTGGTCGCGTTAGACAGGTGCAGGTGGTCATCTAATACAGGTACAATAGATAGAGCAATTAATGCCTTGGGGAAAACTTCTTTACAGTCACATATGACAGTGAGTCGCTTAATACAGTGGGTCACTATTTGGCAGTTTTGACTGTACATTAAGAACAAGAGGCCCACAGGCCTTATTGGTCACCTGAATACTAGTGAAAAAGTATCACTACTTCCATGGGCTATGAAATCTAGAAAAAAATTCCTAATTTCTAATGTTCAGCAACAGTATAAAACTTCACTGACCTCAAAAGTGCATACACTGATGAAAGGCTTTAAATAATAGGTGTATTAACATTAAAACATCAAAAGATATGACTAATTTCGACTATCCTAAATTCACAACCCTGGGTTATGAAATTCATCATTTTTTGTACATCCTTTTCTGCTATTTCTAAGCATGCACTTAGATTTTATACTGTATCAGCAAACTTACACATAAATACCATATATACTAAGTTTGGCACAACCCTGGGGTCAAAGCCCTTAATTCTTACTCTGGGGAAAATCAAATTTACAATTTTGGTAAAAGACTACCTACTCTATCCATTTAGTTTCAATTTAGTATCAAAAGCACTAAAGAAAATGTTATCTAAGTGTTTTACACATAAACACTATATAACAAGTTTGGCCCCGCCTTCGGGTCAGAACCCTTACCCAAGGGATCATGAAATTTACAATTTTGTAGAGGGCTTCCTGCTCTACATCACTATGCATTTAGTTTTTCTTATATGTGTGTGGTCATTGAAATGAAGATTTTTGAAAATTTGTCATTTTGGGGCAGTTTTTGCCCCGCCCCATAGGCCCCAGGGGTGCGGGAATCCTGAAATTTATGATTTATGTTCCCTTTGTTCCAAATATGTTTCATACCAAATTTGAAAAGAATTGGAATGATACATGTAGTTATCAAGAAGTTAAAAATGTATAGTGTTCACACATTTAATAACTGACCATTTTGGCCCCACCCCGATACCAAAACCCCTACCCCTGCATGGGTTCATCAAATTTACAATTTTGGTAAAGGACTACCTGTTCTTTCTAAATATCTATTTAATTTCAATTTAGTATCAATAGCATTAAAGAAGATGTTATTTAAGTACGTGTTTTACAAATAAACACTATATAACAAGTTTGGCCCCGCCCTGGGGTCAGAACCCCCCGGGGATCATGAAATTTACAATTTTGGTAGAGGCCTTCCTGGTCTACATTACTATGCATTTAGTTTTTCTTATATGTGTGTGGTTCTTGAGAAGAAGATTTTTGAAAACTTGTCATTTTGGAGCAGTTTTTGCCCTGTCCCTAAGGCCCCAGGGGTGCAGGAATCCTGAAATTTACAATTTGTGTTCCCCTTCTTCTAAATATGTTTCATACCAAATTTGAAAAGAATTAGAATCATAGTTATCATGAAGAAGTTAAAAATACCTATTGTTCACACATTTAATAACTGCACCCATTTTGGCCCCACCCTGATACCAAAACCCCTACCCCTCAGTGCTCCAAGTTGCGAGTAAAACGGTCGCATTTGCGACCAGAAAATCAATTTTGCGACTAGAGATTATAATTAAGTCGCATTTTCGCGAGTGAAGAAAATTTGGGCAACCAGTAAAATTTTAGAATCGGAATCGGAAGTCTAAATAAATATTTTTCAGTCTCGGTCAAAACAATCAAGATGGCGGGAAAACGAGGTTTAGAGAACTTTGGATTTATCAATAGTAAAAAACAGAAGCCTCGGCCTAGTACATGTAACAAAGAAATTCAAGAATCACACGGGGAAAGTTCTGCATCAAAAGATGGTGTAGCAGTGTCTAAAGAGAAATGCAAAAGTAAAGGAAGAACCCCAGTCCTGAAATGGCGGAGGGAATTTTTGTGATGGCAAAATGTTTTGCAGAATTTGTGAGGCCAATTAGCCAGCAACGTCCACCATTTCTGGACATCCATTGTCCTATTTCGCCACGACCGAGTGTACATCTTTCAAACGTGGAAGTGTGACTATTCACGGTAACAGTAAGAGACATGTCGTTGTCCATGACTGCATTATTAGCAGTTAGTCGAGCGGGGCAACTGTTGCTGTTAATTTTCAAAGACAATCAAACTAGGGATGTAGTGTTCTTATTGATGCTGGTACTAATTGTTCAGCAAAAGATCCAACAAAACTAGGAGCTCTTATTCGCATAACATGATAAGCAGTGAAGGCCCACTTATTGATAACTTTAAAGCAAATCCTTGTGTGGAACGCTGGGTTTTCTTCCCCAGAAGCGTACTGTAAAATATACAGGATGGCCCAATGCAATACAACTTTTGCCAGAGTAAATACTTGACTTGTTAACATCCAGCATGTTTCACAGTACACTTCTATTCAGTTTAAAAATAAAACAAACAAAATGTATACATGGTTGTTGATTTGTTACTTGAAAGATATTCATATTTTAAAAAAAACCTTGTAAGTCTTATATTTACAAAATCTTTTACTATGGCGATTAGAAATTTTGAACATGGCGACTAGAAATTTTAAAATGGCGACCAGAAATATTTTTAGGTCACCATTTTGCGACCTGATAACAGATGCGACTTGGAGCACTACCCCTGGAATAATCAAATTTACAATTTTGGTAAAGTACTACCTGTTCTTCCAAAATATCTATTTACTTTCAATTTAGTATCAATAGCATTAAAGAAGGTGTAATTTAAGCGTTTTCCACATAAACACTATATAACAAGTTTGGCCCTGCCCTGGGGTCAGAACCCCTACCCCGGGGATCATGAAATTTACAATTTTGGTAGCGGCCTTCCTGCTCTACATCACTATACATTTAGTTTTTCTTACATGTGTGTGGTTCTTGAGAAGAAGATTTTTGAAAATTGGTCAATTTTGGGCAGTTTTTGCCCCGCCCCTAGGGCCCAGGGGTGCTGGAGTCCTGAAATTTACAATTTATGTCCCCCTTGTCCCAATGATGCTTCATACCAAATTTGAAAAGAATTGGACTGGTAGTTATTAAGAAGAAGTTAAAAATGTTCAATTGTTAACGCATGACGGACGCCGACAGACGAAAACCAAATTACTCAGGTGACCTAAACATACTTACCTAATGCATGTGGATCTACAGGTGTCTTAAAAATTAGTTATCAAAAATCAGAAAAATTTATAATCGATAATTGGTCAAAATTGGAAGAACTGTATTGATAAATGATCGATATAATTGGTATTTACATGTACTGAATAAATGTTTATTATTTTTGGTTTATTTCTTTCTAGTTTTATGGATATGTGCAACATACACACATTTAGATAGTAGCCTATCAATTAGGAATGAAATGGGTTTTTTTACCAGAAGAATGGAATGGGTTTTTACTGTGAATTTACAGTAAGTGTGAACGACTCAGCTTCTCAAGTTCATTCGAGGTCTCGGATAGTTGATTTCAAAACAAATCTGTCAATGATGACACATCAAGGAAAGAACAATCACTGTGAATGGACCACTAGCGTGTCATTACATAATCTTTTAGCACGATGGAAGAGACTCTGCGAAAAGGGAAAACCAATACCAACTAAAACAATGACGTTGATTTTAAAATTACATGCCGAGGGTTTATTTTATGATAAAATCAGTAAGAAATTAGGCGTCGCTAAGGCCACATTATAAAATTGTCAATCATGGGAACTCTTGCACCGAAAATGTCGCCAACAAAGCTCACACCGGATATCAAAATGTACTATTATTTCCCCACTAACGTGTAATCGATGTCGGATGACAGAAACTTACGAGTTTGTACTCCCTCTTCCCCCTAACTATTTGAATTTAGAAATTTTTCCGACATCGATCCTAATATCCAATGCTTTGCAAGATTTCGAAAATATCCTCTGAGAGATTTATTTTAAAACAAGAGATGTTTGTAAAACACATATGCCCCCCATGGTGCAAAATTGAAAAGGGTTATACACACACACATCATTTAATTGAGAGTAGTATCATCAATTCAAAATACTGAGCAGACAATATCTTCCTATGTCAAGAGTGGATTGACCATATGACCTAAAAATCAAAAGGGGTTATCAACTCCTGAAGATGTACCAGTGTACCAAGTTTGATGTCTGTCAAGCAAAGGGTTCTCAAGATACTGAGCAGACAGTATATTCCCATGTCAAGTTTGACCCTTGACTTTTGACCATGTGACCTCAAAATCAATAGGGGTCATCTTCTCTTGAAGATGTACCAGTGTATCAAGTTTGATGTCTGTCAAGCAAAGGGTTCTCGAGATATTTAACGGACAGTATATTCCTATGTCCAGTTTGACCCTTTACCTTTGACCATGTGACCTCAAAATCAATGGGGGTCATCTTCTTCTGAAGATGTACTCGCGTACCAAGTTTGATGTCTGTCAAGCAAAGGGTTCTCTAGACATTGAATGGTCAGTATATTCCTATGCCCAGTTTGACCCTTGACCTTTGACCAAATGACCTCAAAATCAATAGGGGTCATCTACTCCTTAGGATGTACCAGTGTGCCAAGTTTGATGTCTTTCAAGCAAAGGGTTCTCAAGATATTGAGTGGACATTATATTCCTATGTCCAGAGTAGATTGACCCTTGACCTTTGGACCTGAAAAACAATAGGGATCCTCTTCTACTCATAACTAACCCACATATGAAATATCATTATCATCAAGTGAATGGTTCTCAAGATATTGAGCAGACAACACATGGTCTACAGATCGACCGACCGACAGGGGCAAAACAATATGCCCCCTCTTTTTCAAAGGGGGGCATAATAACGATATGGAAACTGCGAATGTGAAAGAGACAACAAAACAAAAGCATTGTTCTTAAACGGACAAAATCGCCTATAGAAACATGTACTGAAATTTCTGATCACTTAAAACTGACAAGTATCTAAAGGAATTTAAGGGAGTAACCTTTCAATTTTTATTGGGATATAGAGGCAACTGCGGATCCTGCCTTTTCCCGCAGCATTTTCGACACCGTCATTTTTTTTTTCCTTTTCAATATTCAACACTATTTGAATTCTGGGATATTGCTATCCTGTCTTTTCTTTACATATCGGAGCTCGCCTTTTTCACCCTGTATTCCCCCTCCCATACCTATTGATACTGCGATGGATTATAAGTATAGTACGGATATTCCTGTTTAAAAGATAAAATTTATAAGGTATCTGATAAAAGTTATATCTTCTAAAGTTTACGAGATATCTTGTATCAGACATCTTATATTGTTTTCTTTATAAGATATCCCATCACTTTTATACATGTAGATATCTAGTATATATAAGATAAACTTTACAAGACATTTTATTAACGTAATCTCAAATCTCCGGTGTCAAATCAAAACCGATATTGAATCTCACGCTACGTACGGTGCAATTATACACTGAAATCAAATAGTGAAACTTACACTTGTTAGGCACGAGATAATATAATGCCAAATACTTGGGAACGCCTACCTATAATTTAACCGACCAATCAAAAGCGCTCTTTAAAATCACTCGAGGACTTTCCAATGAACTATCTGGAGCATGTCATGTACTTGCCGATATGTCTCGTTCACACTTACTGTACATCCACAGTAACCATGACATCCAGACTGGCTTTAGTCTTAATAAACCCAAAAATTTTCAGGTGTCCGACTTGGCTTTCCCTGGGTAGGGATATATATATCAAGTTATCAACTAATCTGATGCTCCTCCGACTCTTACCCCAGCGTTTATATCGTGACAAGTCAATGTTTTGTTTCTACCCACAAGTACTGGTACCGGCACCCATTCAATTGGGAAAAATAGCGTTAAAATCGAACAAATTGGACATTTTTTATCAATATATCGGCAAATGATTTCAACTAAAAGAAAAGAAGAGATGTTTGTAAAACACATGCCCCCCCCCCCCCCCCCCCCCCCCCCCCCCCCATTAGCTGCAGAACTGTAGCTCTCTGAAAAAATATTTTGACATAACAGAGAGCTACAGAGCCACCCCTTATAAAATCATTTGAAGCTGGGAGTTTTCAGGTCGTGTGGGGCTTTAATGAATATGTTTAGACACAAGTATAGTAGGAAAATATGTTAAGAATTTTTTGATATTAAATTTATGAGACAGTAACTCAAGAATACAACGATATAAGGTCTCAACCGTGCGCAGCTTTTTGTGCGCCGTAAATCGAAGGTTTTTATAAGGGGTGGCTCTGTAGCTCTCTGTTATGTCAAAATATTTTTCCAGAGAGCTACAGTTCTGCAGCTAATTGACCATGTGACCTAAAAATCAATAGGGGTCATCTACTCCTTATGCTGTACCAGTGTACCAAGTTTGGTGTCAATCAAGCAAAGAATTTTTAAAATATAGGAGACAATATATAACTATGTCCAGGCATAAAAAAGAAAACCAAACAAGAAGTATTCATCTCTTTACAACTTTTTTACGGTAATATTTGCTGTTGTGAGACATAAGAAATCGTCACAGGCTCGGTTTAGAATTGTCATAGCTCTACAAAACACGCACACTGCCATGATCTGTACTTTTGATTTAATACCGGAAGTGAACATTTTAGTTAACTTGTACAACATTTCAGACTAAGTAAATTACGATGTCAGTGGTTTATTTTGGGCAAATGAATTGGAGATTTTTCATCTCAAAATTGGGAAAAATCAACAGTTTTTGGCATTGGGAAAGGTAACATTAATTGGTACCAGTTATATAAGGGAAAAAGGAGGCCCATGGGCCACATTACTCACCTAAGTCACCTTGGCCCATATCTGAAGACTTTCCATATATATTTGCATGTAAAACCTCAGTCCCTATTATGGCCCTAACTACCCCTGGAGGCCACGATTTTTGCAAACTTTATGAGGAAAGGAGGATATTATAGAAATGGAAAGAAAATATGCTAAGTATATTAGAAGTAAATGAAAATGTTTTAAATTTGTGTTTTTTTTTCTTTCAATGTTGCAGTCTATGCCAATTCGATGAGGTCTAAGTCTTCTTGTTTTGGCATAGACCTGTGGTCTCTATCAAGTTTTAAACCAATTTCGAACACTGAAGTTGCAGGTTGTAATTTTTTATATTGTCTAAGAAACATAGAATATCATTTTATTTACGTAAAGAAAGTCGGCAAATGTTTAGAATGATCGTAAATGTTGCGGGAGTGAATCACTCTCGCATTTGTACCATTACAGAGATCCTAAGGAGTTGTAGCCCTCTCCCCAAAAAAAAAAAAAATTGGAGAGGGCTACATAATTGCAGCTACTCCTAGTCCAATAATTATCTACAAACATCAAATATAAATGATTATTTCTACAAACTATACAAACTGCAGATACTGCAACTGACAAAGTTCATTTTAATTAGTCAATGCAATTACCGGTGTGCGGTGTGATACAGAACGCAACCATTTTTGTTGTTTCAACAAGTTTTTCGTTGAATATTCATGCAATTTATGCAAAAGTTACCTTGACAATTACAAGTATCATGAGTATGGTTATCGTTCTTTACATAACAAAATAAACTAAACAAGATGTCCAAACCAGTGATTTTTTTGTGTTTTTCAAACTACCACCCCTCCCTTTGAATTGGGAAAAATTAGTAACATTCTCCTCAAATTGGGAAAAATCATTCATAGTAAATTAAAATGGTAAAGATGCATAAAATGATTATTAAATAACAAAAAAAAAATTTGTTTGAGGTTTATTTCAGATCTAATTTAAAATCATAAAACAAATCATTATTTAACATTAAATATGTAGGGGAAGTCACACCTTGTATAAACATTACTTACTTTTTCTAAGAAATACTTATTGTCTAATTAATTTCAAGAAGAAAAATAAATTATTAATTCACCAGCATTTGTACCCATAATCTTGTAAATATTATACTAATAATCAAGTTTCCGAAATATCTCTCCTGTTTGTATTTTTCGGATTTTAGTAAATTCCTATACTGTCAGCAATATACGGTAACTTTTTGTTTAGAATGGTCTAATTTCGCTAGATTTGAAATTGGGAAAAAAAATATATATGTATGTATAAAGAGCACTAAATAATCACAACTAGGTACTGAAAATTTTCACCCCAGCCCGGGGTCGAACCAGCGACCTACGGCACCCACCGCCTAGCAAGACTGTCAAACCAGTGCGCAAGTCCACTCGGCCACAACGACTTCCCTGGAAAGGAAGTTTTGTTATGTTCCTAAAGCGCTACTTATACACACTGATGCAATCTCACACAATCGCTGCGTCATTCAGTGTTTAAGATATTCTTATAAGGAGAGTGGATCTTTCGATGCAATTGTATAGAATATTTCATAGAAAGCACAAACAAACAATTATAACACTATATATATATATATTATATTATATATATATAATTTTTGTGAGGCGAAACAGCCAAATATCGGTGGCATTTTGGCCCAGTGATTGGGAAGGCCAAAATGGCCAATGAGACTACGGCCCCATGATTGAAGTTTTCAATGGACCATTTTCAGGTTTAATGGGCCATCAACATATTTCAATAAATAGTAAATGTGCAGTGGAACATTATTGTTTTAACTGAAACTCTGAACCATGACCATGATCTTTTCCAACGCTCTTGAAAATGTTTCTTTGTTTCAATGTCCCCTTCTCAACGGTATCATTGCTTTTATCGGCATTGGCAGTGATCGCGAAATGTTGAAATGTTTTACAGGACATTCGGTCTGGTAAACACAGGAACATTACCGGACCGAATCACATTTTACCAGACCGAAAAAAGTAGTATTATTTTTATATTAAAACATGAAAGACTTTGTGCCTCCTGGTCATTGGATTTTTGTTTTAACGGTTTACCGTGGACTGCATTACTGTTCCATTTTAAATGGAACATGTTGCCGTTTTTTGTATGTTTTTAGTTTTTTTTTATAAACGGAACTGGAAGTCAAAACGTAGCAGCGATTTTTTTCTTCTACCCACTGGTACCTGTACCCATTCAATTGGGAAAAACAGCGTAAAAATCGAACAAATTGGGAATGTTCTACCAATGTATAGGCAAATGATTTCAACTAAAAGAAAAGAAAAAATACAACAAAACAAGAAGTATTCATCTCTTTACAAACTTTTTTACGGTAATATTTGTGTGTTGTTGTGAAACATAAGGAATCATCGTAGCTCTACAAAACACACTGTCATGATCTGTACTTTCGATTTGATACCGGAAGTGAACATTTTAGTTAACTCGTACAACATTTCAGACTAAGAAAATTACGATTTCAGCGGTTCATTTTTCAGCGAGTGAATTAGGAATTTTTAGTCTCAAAATTGGGAAAATTCAACAGCTTTTGGCATTGGGAATGGTACCGTTTATCGGTACCAGTTATATAAGGGGGGAAATTCTGCGTAGTTTCTGAAACCGTTGCTGGAAAGTCACCGGACATTCGGACCGAAAATATAACGAAGTTTACCGGACCGAGAGCCAAATCAACGGACATGTCCGTCGGTCCGACGATATTTCGCTTTCACTGCATTGGTATTTGAAGACGGTCTCTCATTGGTTTTTTTTTTCTTCTTCATTATTTGGTGTTTTTTTTTCACTTTCTTTCGTTTCTTTATCTGTCCTTGGACTTCCGAAACTTAGGCCTAAACGCTAAAGTATAAGCATGAGAAGACGTGATGAGATGTTACGTAAGAGGAAATAGTTTATTGGTTATCTATTTTGATTTGTATTGCTTCAACCAATGAGATTCGGTGTATCAGAATACATAGGAATTAAAAATGAAAGTACAAAAAATAAGTAAGTTGTACCCAATTCATTCTAGAGAAAAAAAACGTAAGTTACAATGGATAATGAATGCACACTTTGGCGCATGGATTTTATGATTTAATGCGCCAATTTTCACCTGAACGGGACTATGGCGCAGGGCCTTCCCAATCACGGTTGGCCTCCCAAAAATGACTGCAAACACTTACTTATCAAGTTATGTGCTATCAATCAATTTATTTTTATGGTAAATTATGCAAATATCTACATGCAACATTATATTTAATGTGACTTACAAAAAGTCTACAAGCCCATCGGACCTTTTGATTTTTTATTTTAACTGACCCGACCTTAAAATTCACTACCCTCGGTCTTCGGACCACTGAGTTTTCGTGAAAACTGCAGAATGATAAATATTATAAAACAAGTCATATAAACACCACATTGTACAAAATAAACATACAGTTCTTCTTTTAGTAGTACCCCCCAGGCACAGTTCTTCACGTCAATCACTGGGGCCATGGGGTAAGAGAAAATGGGTCGAGGAATCAACGTGGTCGACTGTATATACCTCCATCATAGTTCCTCCGAGAAAATATTTTACAATTAGGCCTATTTCTAAGATCCTTTAAAAATGCACCCTCAGTGCACCACTGCATTTACTGATTTGGAATGCGCAGAGTCGTACACTACAAGACGAATGGGATAGGAAAGCAATGTTGACCTTTCATTACATCATAATGTAATATGATTTGAAATAATACAAAGCACATTTAAAATACCTACCTACATCACATCACTGGTGGAATGATATATGACAAAATTTACTTTAAAAATATTGTATAAGGACTATCCTACCACTCTCTCTTTAGCATGCATGCGCAATGTACCGGAAGTGATTATTCAAATGAGGTAGTTAGAAGATCCGAACCACCGATGATTCGACCTTCTTTTGGAACATTCTTTATTCTTTTCATTTTTTCTTTTCTTCTTTATTTCCCCCATTTTACTTGCAATATTTCAATATTACAAAATGTCAGTTACATAGTTGGTTGGTTAATAAGAGATTCCTCCACTTCTTGGAGTACCGTTTTATAAATCAAAGTACTGAAAGTACTGAAAAGCGCTAAGCTGACTTCATAAATTATGTCTGTAATGCTGGCGTCACACTGTCCCGAAATGAACACCAGATGACCATACGAATATGGAATTTTGAATTTTGCGCAAAAATGGCACCAAACTTGGTCAACAGTCAATTAACCGCCGATTTTCCAGTAGAAACAGAGAAATTTTCTTTGAAATGGGAACTAAATACGCCGGTTTCGAGACACGTCCGAATTATTTCCCTTTGGAGAACTCTCGTACATAGTAAGGCGCAAAACAACTTTTTACACGCGGGAGTGGGACAACTATTCATCAATGCATAATTGAATGTGCTCAGTAAGTTTATCATACGCAGTTTGTATCATTTAACAGATATGACAAGTTTAGAAACAAGTAAAGCTTTTTAAAAAAGCTTGCCGTCTTTAGCAGCAACTCTATAGAGCGAAGTAGAATTATGTCCCTTTTCTTCATTATTGAATTGAGCTAAAATAAATAATCTCACGGACATCATGCCTATAAAGCTGTGTCCTGACTCCCATTGTAAAAGTTTGTATTTATGAAGGGTATATGTACTGGAAATCAAAATCACTGTTCCCTGTATTAGCACTGATTAAAGCCTCTATATCAAATGAAAGTGAGATTTTCAGTGTGTATATCAAAATATTTATATTTTGACAAAGTTATGAAACAAAACAAACTAAAACTATAATATCAGTAATCAAGAGTGAATTCATCAAAATTCTAAGTTAAATTGAATAAAAATTCTTGTGATTCAACGTTACTTCACAGACATAAATATCATTGTGTCTCTGATTTAAATCATGAAAAAACGTCACTCTATGATATGTAAGAAAAAATATGAAACAATCACACATAATTAACTATACTTCTGCAAGTCCCTGAAAATGCATAAATTAGACTCGTTTACCTAAATTGTAATAACTGGTGGATGGATTATTCTTTTGCATGCTTTAAAAAAAAAACAGTGATCCTCATTTTGAAGTCAAGCCTTATTTATTCTTATGTAATTCTTAGCTTAAGGTATCATTAAAACTGTTTTGTAGGGATTAGCCCAACCGAATAGACAATTTCCAAAACACACGCAATCAAAACAAAAAACGGCGAGTTTTTCTGTTTGTATGCAAAAATGAAAACATTGCTGTAAATGAAGTAACCATAGAAATGCTTTGTATTAGTTGCTTTTAAAAAAGTAATGTGTCAATTTCATGAATTCCATTTTTCTTTTGTTCGTTTTGTCGATTTAAGATTGAAAATCTTGAAAAATTGTTAAGTCGTACGAAAATTAGAACACCAGAAAATTATCTCCCTTGCCTTGAAGAGCATTTCAACCAATGAAATAATTGAAAATTTTCACTTCATGTACTTTCTACCAATGAAAAAAGAGAGGAAGTGCAAAGTCCGAAGACTGTAAAACACTTCAACTCTGTTAACAAATATTGAAGGGAAAGGTGTTATTTTGAGGCTTAAACACAATTTATTGATGAAAAATTGTCGAATATTGGTGTTTCAATCAAAATCCATGTTCCAATTGAAATCCGTTGATTTGTATCTTATTTTGAAACGATAATATATCCTTTAACAAATATGACAAGTTTAGAGAAAAAAATATTTTGATGGGAAAGCTGCTATTTTGAGGCTGAAACACTTTTGATGAAAAATTGTCTAAAATTGAAAATTTCATGTTCACAGGCCAGGTAAATTTGGAGGCGGTGCTTCTTTTCTCGGTCTTTAAAATCCATATTTCAATCATCTTCACAAGTCAAAGGTCAAAAACATTAACCATCGCGTTTGTCAAGTACAAAGCTAATAATTTTAAAGCATTTTAAAAATAAGTTTCATGTGCTACAAACAATGATCTAAAGTAATTTCAAAATGCTGTCGGACGAACATTTTGCATTAATATGATACCTTTGAATAATCAGAATGAACAATTTAAAACACTCGAATGCAGAATTTGAGAAACGTTATAGACCAAAATATCGTAGTGTCGAAACATCTTGGTGCTGAAACATGTTGGTGCCGAAACGTTCAGAGTTGTTTCGTCATGGCGGATGAGCCAGATTTGAAGAAAAGAAAGTCAGAACTTGTGCCAGTTGCGGGGAATTCTGATGTGTTTTCCTCGTTTGCAGACTTTGAATTTTGTAACCTTCTGAAAAATGACATGGGGAGTAAAACAGCGTTTGTTCATTCCAAGTTCAGAGGAAAAGATGCCGTCATTTTGATGGAAAAAACTGCGTTCGATCCGGAGAGTTTGCCGAAGTTGCTAACTGAGAAAACGGAGTTGATGGAAACATTGAAGAATGACATATACAGTACCTACAAGACGTATCCAGAGAAAGAATTGAATGGTATGAACCCCCTCCGCCCCCTCGTAAATGTGTTCAACATTGACATATATCATATCATATATATCCCCCCCCCCCAAAAAATAATTTTAAAGAAATGCATATAGGCTTAGTACATAAAAAGTAGTCACGACTATAACAGCTGAGCTACATAAATAACACGCCACATAAAAATGAATTAAATAATAAACACGTTTGAAAATGTTGAAAAGAAACTGTTTACATCATAAAGCCATAGTAGTCGCATCTTGACATCATAGTTGCATTGAAACATGAAACCAGGGCTTGAAGCTAACTTTTTATGTCACCAGTCCAGCCGGACTGATGGGGTATAATTTCAACCAGTCCGCAGAAAAATTTACCAGTCCAACAGAGTTTTCCAGAAATAATTAAACATATTTAATTTCATTAATGTTGTCAAAATGAAATTTAGCTCAGCTCAATATGTCTCAGACAATATTGTAACACTTAAATGTGGGATTTATATTTACGAATCAGATTCGTCTGATATCTACAGATCGAAGCATGCCAAATGTGTGTATAAGATTTCATAAGTATATGCTTTAGAAAATTAGCCAGTCCCACCGGACTGACTAAAACAAATGTCAGTCAGTCCGCCAGACTTTTAACCAGTCACAGACTGACGGACATATGTTAATTTCGAGCCCTGGAAACTGATAAACAGGTTTGGCACACACCCCTATTTGGTACTTTGGTCCCATATGGTGGTCAATCAACGAAATCAGTACCTATGTTTACTGACTAAATCGGAGTCCAACTCCGTGCACTTTGATTTTCACCTTAAAAGCGAACACGGCGCACAATGTCCTCTGGAGTGATAAGTACCTAGTGATGGGCAATCGGGAAAATAAATTTAATCGATGATTGGATTAATCGGATGTACCTTTTCGATTGATTAATCGAAAAATAATCGAATTTTAATTATTTCAAATTTATGGCATAAAAATATTAAATTTTCTTTATGTTTTACCCTAGATATTAAGTTAATTAGAATAAAATCATTAGATTGATTGTATCTTGTTTCACTCATATCGAGACGTCCAAAATCATAATTAGAAATTTGAAGTTAATCCCATACTTTCGATTTTATTTTCCCGGGATAGAGATTGATCTCTCGACTTTTGTTGTTCTTATGGGATCCGGGTTAGAATAGAGCCTCATGGTGTCGTCTCCATATGAATGAGAGATTCTCAAGAGAAACGTTAAACAATATTCAATCATTCAATCTTATCGGATGATGGAGCTTCATCAGCCATTTTTGATTTTAGGTAGGTCGCGGTAGGAATATTCGTATTATAAAAAAAAAAATACCGACGTCGGCGATTTTCGATTTTCAAAATGACAATGGATTATTCACATCGTTTCAGCTATAGCGACCGACAATCGAAAGTCGGCGACAATCGGTACATCACTATAAGTACCTGACAATAATTTTCATGATAAAATATGTCTTTTATAAAATTCCACCCTAGCGATTTTTGCACATAGGTGTTTTAAAATCGCCTTCTCCATAGCATTAGGCCAAAAAAAATAATATGTTTGTTTCAGGTCGCCTCCGATTTCAAAAAAGGGTCGGTAGGTGTAGGCTTTTTATTTTTTATTTTTTTTCAAATAAATATGTGCCTTCAATGAAAATTTGATAGTTAAAGTTGTTTAATAGATAAAAAATTGGTTCAGAGCACAATGTTTTATTGACAATATGCACAGTATGTGATTGAGTTTTGATACACATTTACAATAAATGTCTTAGCATATTAAAATTGTCAGACATCATATATGGAGCAGAAACCATATGCATTTCTAAAGGTGGTACAGATTATGCTAAATAGTTGTACACACTTTCCTACATGTATTTATTCATAAACATTGTCATTTGTTTGTAATCAATGTGTCAGCTACTTCTACTCAAAACACAATATTCAACCACATACACAATACATTTGACAAAAAGCATTGCATAGTATATACATGTAGTTCATACAATGTTTATTAGGCTAAAGACTACCCTTGCACTTGGTTTGAGTGACTTTGTACATGTACATATTCTCGTGGAAGTCCTATTCTTCCACCGAATAGTTCTTTATAATTACTTACATGCTTTGACATACTACAAGTAATATAAAAACATATAGTTTAGCGTTCAGTTAATTTCGTTTTTGAATAAATGATTCGTGGCTTTGAACACTCTGTACAAGTTACCAGTGAAGGGATTTTTTACCCCTTGAATCCAGGGGCCAGGGCCTTCAAGTTCGGGAAAAATAGTGATATTTGATTGAAATTGGAAAATTTGATTTATATAAATGAATAAGAAAAACAAGCAAAAAGTTCACCATTTGATATTTTATTATCAATGTGGCTGGCTTAAACAAGCTTTCATTTCCGGTCTTTAGCAAAGAAAAAACTGTCACAAATGTTTTGCAACAGAGTGGCACTGAGGTTGGATGGCCCCTCATGGTATATTCTCATCAAACCATCCATCATTTGGGAATTTTTTGGCATCATTTTGGGAAATACATCTACTTTTCAGCATTGCCCATGATTAGGAATGGGGCCGAATTTCGGCACTCTACAGACCCTTAAAAAAATCCCTGCAGTGCACAGGCGTTTTGGGTTGAAAAGAGTGATGGATCATTAAATTTTCTTCATATGTCGCAAGAACTGCTACTGGATCCAAGTGTGAGATAAAAAATAAAAACGTTCGACTACGAACAGGGTCTCGTTAGGTGCTAGCACTCACTTCACGTCCGCACGACTGTCCACCTTAAAATCTGCGCCTTGAATAGGTCGCTTCATGGTTTTTGAGAAGTCAAAAATGTTAAAAGTTTACAGATGGACAGACGGACGCCGGAATATGGGTGATCAGAACAGCTCACTTGAGCTTTTAGCTAGTCTGGAAAACTGATAATTCTTTACAACGTATATTTTTTTAGTAAAGATTTATTTGGTGACTCGATCCCCCAGGCCACTTTTCAGACATTCATAGTAAATGGTAAGAATGCAAGTTCGAAGTAGTAGAAGTTATAAAATGAAATCATGTATAGAAGGGAGCTGACCCCCCCCCCCCCCTTCCACCCCCCCCCCCCCCCCCCCCACCCCCCCCCTCGAAATTAAGAACTAGAAGTTAGGGAAAATGGAAAGTTTAATCAATATTATATTTAATAAAAATATATTTGATGTATGTATACCATAACCATCTCCCACCCCACAAATTAGGATTTTGAAGAACGTGGGCTTTTTGCATCAAATTTATAGGTGTTAATTTTTTTTAGACAATTGTGAAGTCAACTTCTCCGGCTCCCCGCTCCCCTTGAAAAAAACGATTCTACTTGTCTTTAATGAAATAGCTAATGTACTAATATTCACAAAAGGTACGTAACACATTACGAATCCTGGGGTAATTACAAAATTATAACAAGACAAATACTGTAGATATATGTATAGTCGTATCGAATAACGGCATATATGCACTGCTCACAATGTGCAATACTATTGCTATTCTTTAAATAACAAGAGGCCCAAGGGCCACATCGCTCACCTGAGTCACCTTGGCTCATTAAAGATTTTCCCTATATATTTGCATCCAAAACTTTGATCCCCCCTTGTGACCCCATCCTACCCCTGGGGGCCATGATTTAACAAACTGAAATATGTCAGAAAGCTTTCATGTAATTATCAGTTTTTCTGGCTCGGTGTTTCTTGAGAAGAAGATTTTTATAGATTTTCCTTATATATTTGTATATAAAACTTTGATCCCCTATGGTGGCCCCATCCAACCTCCGGGGGCCATGATTTGAACAAACTTGAATCTGCACTATGTCAGGAAGCTTTCATGTAAATTTCAGCTGTTCTGGCCCAGTCGTTCTTGAGAAGAAGATTTTTAAAGATTTTTCCTATATATTTGCATGTAAAGCCATGATTTGAACAAACTTGAATCTGCATTATGTCAGGAAGCTTTCATGTAAATTTCAGCTCTTCTGGCTCATGCAGTGGTTTTTGAGAAGAAGATTTTTAAAGATTTAACCTATATATTAGTATGTAAAACTTTGATACCCTATTGTGGCCCCATCCAACCACCGGGGCCCATGATTTGAACAAACTTAAATCTGCACTATGTCAGGAAGCTTTCATGAAAATTTCAGCTTTTCTGGCCCAGTGGTTCTTGAGAAGAAGATTTTTAAATGACCCCCACCCTATTTTTGCATTTTTGTGATTATCTCCCCTTTGAAAGGGACATGGCCTTTATCTCGAATACCCCGCTTGAGTCGAAGTCGACCGCCGGTCCCGGCCGTTTTCCCTATATAAATGATTAAAAAAAACTACTGATATTTCGAACACGGTAATCTCGAATACTCAGCTTATGTCGAAGTATTTTCAAGGTCCCATGCCCTAAATTCACCTGGTTTATCTCGAAGTGCAGTCAATTTTCCACTCTGCTTACCATACCTGGCGTCGTTAGGTCACACATTCACACCCGCGGCTACATCAATTGTAATTAAAGGACCGCTAATCCACGCTCGCCTTTTCCGAATAGGCCCAGGTCGCAATAAATGGTTCAACAGCTTGGGTGATTAGGGAAGCCTTTCAACATTACGGCTAAAGTTCACCGCCAATTATGAACTAACACACCCGATTACAGGGATGGTGTTTTGAATGACATACGCTCTATCATTAACATGTGGGTTAGATAAACGCACAAAATCGTCGAAGTACGCTTGAAGGTAATGTTTTTAATAACGATATTGCATTTAATAATACACGTTTCATCATTAAAACTAGTACAGAGAAAACAAGGAAATTTCTTTAATAAACATTTAAAAGTTTGGGTTTTTTTTTTAATCCATCTTTTTTGTTTCTTACGTGATAGGTTCTTCCATTACAACACACTAACTACATCCCAGTCTAGACTGGACATCAGTAAACTTAAAGTAAGCATACAGGCACGATCATCTTAATTTTGAAACACATTGTGAATTCCATTGGATGTTTTTTTTTAATTTAAAATACGAAATGTTTGTCTTTGAAATTCCACAATATTAATTTACCAACTTGTATTAAACTATAAGAAACGGCAACGGGTTTTTTGTTTATAATGCAAATCCCATACTATGCATCAAATATCCTCCTTCAAAAAAAAAATATCCAAGATCGATTTTGGATATCTCGAACCCCCAGATATCTCGAAAAATTTTCGAGGTCCCTCGGACTTCGAGATAGAGATATTTTACTGTATATAGGGAAAACGGCCGGGACCGGTGGTTGACTTCGACTCAAGCGGGGTATTCGAGATAAACCATATTCGAGATACAGATATTTTACTGTAACTAATGCACACAATTATTCAAAAATTGTACATGAATTTGTTTGAATTAAAGATATCGTTCATGCAATTCATGTGAGTAACCATTCAAATATCCATTAAAAAAGCCCTATAGCTTCCACTTAGATGCAATATTATCTAATTGTGATTTCCGGTGCTTATGCCGGGTTTGCTCTAGTGTGTACTATCTTAATTAATCACATGGACAAAAATGAAAATGTTGGGAATTGGCAATTGCATATTTAATCTTTTATAGATCATGTCACAATATTGTTATGCGAGATTTTCTGTTCGTCTGTATGTAAACTTTTTACATTTTCGACTTCTTCGACTCCAGAACCACTGGGCCAATTTCAACCAAATTAAATAAATGACAAAAAGCATCCTTGGGTGAAGGGCTTTCAAGTTTGTTCAAATGAAGGGCCATGCTTCCTTTAAAGGGGAGATAATCACAAAAGTACAAAAAGGGTGGGGACATTTAAAAATCTTAAGAACCACTGGGCCAGACGAGCTGAAATTTACATGAAAGCTTCTTGACGTAGTGCAGATTCAAGTTCAATAAAACCACAACTCCCAGGGGTAGGTTGGCACCACAATAGGGGATTAAAGTTTTACATAGAAATATGTATAGGGAAAGTATTTGAAAATATTCTTCTCAAGAACCACTGGGCCAGAAATTTAGTTTATATTTACATGAAAGCTTCCTGACATAGTGCAGATTCAAATTTTTTAAAAACTTAAAATGATGGCCTCAGGGGAAGGATGAGGCCACAATAGGGGATCAACGTTTTACATACAAATGTATAGGGAAAATCTTTAAAAATCTTCTTCTCAAGAACCATTGGGCCAGAGAAGTTTACATAAAATTTACATGAAAGCCTCTTGACATGGTACAAATTCAAGTTTGTTATCCCCTCGCGCAAAGTAGTTGCGAAGGGGAGATAGCATCGCTAATGTGTGTGTGGGCAAAATTTAAAGAAAACCCTTGCACTAAGGGTTATCAAACTTTGCATACTTCTGTGGCATTGTAAGAGGACGAAACCTATATATTTTCAAGTAAAATGGTGAAGTATTTTTTAAGATATTGCAATAATAGCTTAGATATTCAGAACAGGAAATTTTTCTAGATTTCATAGCCCTTGGGAGTATAGTGATACTTTTTTACTTGTGACCGATAAGGCCTGTGGGCCTCTTGTTCATGATGACTCTATATTTCACGATTTACCAGTGATGAACTGATTCATGATGACTAATTTTCACAATGGAGGTTATCTTTAACATACAAGAGACATTTAAGGATTGATTTGCATTGATGAAAGTTTCAGGCATGCAAATAATAGTTGGTTTACAATAATTAATTACACCTGAGAAGACAATAGATTTTTGATTTAACCCAGTCATTAGACAAAGTTTGTTAGAAAAAGTAAAGTTTGCTATATAAAAGCGAATTGATTCAGAAGTATAAATTTTTTGGCATAACTTTGATGCGGAGGATATGTATGATGCAATGGCAACATTGTAGTTTACCAAGAACATCATGCAATGACAATGTTAGAATTCATGTATCTCTACAAGAGAAGGTTCTGTCTGTCCCACTGATGTGTTATACTGCAACTTATCTTTATTAGGTTTCAAAACAACATTGATATATCCAGCAACAAGTCACCATATCATGAAATATTCCGAGCAGGATTTCCATTTGGTGCACGAGTCAATGGAAGACTACAATCAGATCACCTTGCCATATATAAAAAGCAAATCCCTAAGGCATCAGGTAATATCACGTGAAAATATAAATAGAGAAATTGAATGATATGAACTGTGGACAAAAATATCTGAACGATTTATGACGTCATGCAGTTTGCAAAAAGTATTTGCATTCAGGGCTAGAAATAATTATTTTTATTCACTGGTCACTTCATCATCGGAAACCCACGGTCAGTCGCACTTCCTTTTAACCTCCTGTGGGACACTGAACGCCAGTATTTTTAGCTCACCTGTCCGTCTGTAAACAAAACCAGTCATTCATGCATTATTTTTTATCTAACTGCACTGGCACAAACCTTGGGACTGAAACAGATATTTGTTTAAAAACTGCACATGTAAAACTGTGCTGAACCAGAAAAAAAAGATACATGCTTTGTTTCATTTAACAGCGAAATTGGCACTATATGGAATCAGCATGGTCTTTACTCACGCTCGCCATTTTGAAATGAATTAAAATATGAAACCAACTCGGTCCTTGTTATCCTCCATTTTTATTTCTGATTTTGACAGCAACTTTCGATTATAAAATTTTATATTGATAATCAGAATCAGAAAGGGTAAACCAATCAATTTTCGATAATAACCGATCATCATTCCATCACTAATTAATGCATGCACACATGCCCTACCTTCCATTTAGAAATTTCTTTTGGATAGATGTGTTAGGTATGTAAGGCCAAAAAAAATAATATGTTTGTTTCAGGTCGCCTCCGATTTCAAAAAAGGGTCGGTAGGTAGGCTTTTTATTTATTTTTTAATATATTTTTTTTTTCAAATAAATATGTGCCTTCAATGAAAATTTGATAGTTAAAGTTGTTTAATAGATAAAAAAAATTGGTTCAGAGCACAATGTTTTATTGACAATATGCACAGTATGTGATTGAGTTTTGATATACATTTACAATAAATGTCTTAGCATATTAAAATTGTCAGACATCATATATGGAGCAGAAACCGTACGCATTTCTAAAGGTGGTACAGATTATGCTAAATAGTTGTACACACTTTCCTACATGTATTTATTCATAAACATTGTCATTTGTTTGTAATCAATGTGTCAGCTACTTCTACTCAAAACACAATATTCAACCACATACACAATACATTTGACAAAAAGCATTGCATAGTATATACATGTAGTTCATACAATGTTTATTAGGCTAAAGACTACCCTTGCACTTGGTTTGAGTGACTTTGTACATGTACATATTCTCGTGGAAGTCCTATTCTTCCACCGAATAGTTCTTTATAATTACTTACATGCTTTGACATACTACAAGTAATATAAAAACATATAGTTTAGGCGTTCAGTTAATTTCGTTTTTGAATAAATGATTCGTGGCTTTGAACACTCTGTACAAGTTACCAGTGAAGGGATTTTTTACCCCTCTGAATCCAGGGGCCAGGGCCTTCAAGTTCGGGAAAAATAGCGATATTTGATTGAAATTGGAAAATTTGATTTATATAAATGAATAAGAAAAACAAGCAAAAAGTTCACCATTTGATATTTTATTATCAATGTGGCTGGCTTAAACAAGCTTTCATTTCCGGTCTTTAGCAAAGAAAAAACTGTCACAAATGTTTTGCAACAGAGTGGCACTGAGGTTGGATGGCCCCTCATGGTATATTCTCATCAAACCATCCATCATTTGGGAATTTTTTGGCATCATTTTGGGAAACACATCTACTTTTCAGCATTGCCCATGATTAGGAATGGGGCCGAATTTCGGCACTCTACAGACCCTTAAAAAAATCC
>NC_079170.1:56586887-56636887 GCF_947568905.1 Ostrea edulis | reverse complement strand
GCCAATCGGACAACGGCTTTTATAATTGGTTGAAAACGAAACTAAACACGCAGGACGCAGCATCGGCAACATGTTGTAGAATTTGTTACCATGGATTGATTTTTATGCCCTCGGGATCGAAGATCAGGGGGCATATTGTTTTTGTCCTGTCTGTCATTCTGTAATTTTGTCATTCTGTCTGAAACTTTAACCTTGCTAATAACTTTTGAACAGTAAGTGCCACAGCTTTGATATTTCACATGAGTATTCCTTGTGACAAGACCTTTCCGTGGGTTCCAACATTTTTGACCCTGTGACCTTGGCCTTGGAGTTTGACCTACTTTTTGAAAACTTTAACCTTGCTAATAACTTTTGAACAGTAATTGCTAGAGCTTTGATATTTCACATGAGTATTCCTTGTGACAAGACCTTTCTGTGGGTACTAAACCTTTTGACCTTGACATTTTACCTACTTTTTAAAAAATTGACATTGGTCATAACTTCTAAATGGTAAATATTAGAGCTTTCATATTGTACATGAGCATTTCTTGTGACAAGATCTTTCTACTGGTACCAAGATATTTGTCCTTGTGACCTTATTAAAAATAGTTTTTGCAAGACTGGGTTCACATTAAAATCTCCAAACATTTAGCCTATAACATCTGACGCGTACATGCAACAACAATGTCTTTACAGACAACATGATGCCACTTGCTTATGTTAGTGAACTTTATTTTAAAAAAACAACTGGTTCTGAAATTCTGATGGTACTAGCCTAGACATACATGTGTGTCAAATGTTTTCACGGCGATCGTTTCAAGGGAAGAACTTCTTACATATTATATACATGTACATACTGCAAGGGAAATATCGGCAACGAGAGCAAAAATGAAATTCCGGATGAAAATGTGACGTACAATCAACCTTGAAATTGTATGTGTAAATTTAATAATAATAAAAAAAAGATTATGTACAAACGCTACCTAAAGTATAGATGACGAAATTTTTGTAGACATCGATCGGAAATTGAAATATTCATTCTTGGTCAGCTCAATAAGAAACAAAAGTTAAAAAACTCGCATTTTTTTTTTTAAATAAAAATCTTCAGTGGACTAAATTTAATCAATTATCTATATGTTGTAAATTGTGTAATGTAATAAAGTCATATTTCTGCTTTCGTAATCGGGATCGAGGTGTTAAAATGAAGCCTCCAATATCACTACATTTCCGATTTCGCTTATTTTGAACTTCAGTTAGATTGAAAGAAAAAAATTGGTCCCCTGAATTTCAATATATCCGGAGTAAGCTGTATAGGGAAAATCGTTCAAAATCTTTTGAAAAATCACTGGGCCAGAAAAGTTTACATTCATATTGAAAGCTTCCTGACATAGTCCAGATTCAATTTTGAAAAAAATCATGGCCCCTGGGAGTAGGTTTAGGGTCACAATAGGGATCAAAGTTTTACATGCGAATATTCCGTATTTTCGTAATTCTTGCTTGTACGAGTTGTCGTTCGTGTATCCAAAGTTTGGTTGGTTTATATATATTCATGTGTTAAATACTATGGATTACAACGATTCGCCGGCTAACCGATTACTTGGTTGGAAAAAAACTAACTGAATAGAAAATTTGTAACTGATTGGCCGGGTTATTTGTAGTAAAGAAATACTGCCATGCCTGTATTACAAGTGTTTAAAAAAAAGGGGGGGGGGTCGTAATATTCAAAAGTCTAGGTGATGTTTAAATATTAACTTTTTAAATGACTGATCAGATTTAATAATCTTCAAAGTAAAATTTCATACCGATATTTATATTCCATTTGTAGGTAAAACCTTTTTGAAAGTTCCCAGTCAGGCTCTATAATGCTTGAGTAAAATTAAACTGGCCTACCCGGCAAGCAGTACTAGTATCACACTGATAAATTCAACGCTGTCAGCATGATTTCCAAATGGATTTCATAATCAGTTCAATGAATCGTACCATTATAATGCATGGCAATGAGGACAAGTAACATACATGTATATTTCTGGTCAGAGAAAGATATACATGTATTGTACAAAGTTAGAGGATGAAAATAAAAATGGAGGGGGGGGGGACGCATAAAATCATGGAGGTCAGACTAAATCATATTTCAAATAAAATTTCTGAGTGAATTCTCAATGTTTCACGCATAGTAATACTTAAACGAGAAAGAGATGAAATGTCAGCTGTGTAGGACGGACTCGCACGTCCTGAGTAACTTTAGTGGCGTCCGAACGAATTTTTGCCACCTTAGCAATTCTTGTAAACAAAATTTGAAGACAATAGAATTATTTCTTTAACATAAACTTGAAGCCAAATATTGTAATAAAAATGATTATATGATGCACCGTTCTGGCGTGGCTTTTCAAAAAGTGAACATTTTGAATTTCTACAAATATTCCTGCTTTCATGCAGTTTTTGTTCACATCTTTACTTATGGAAGCACTCGTCATACTGTTATTTAGTGAATTAAAAAAAAACTGAAGCTAAACTGAAATAAAATAATACAGTAATTAAGAATTATAAGTTTTAACGATTAACTGGTTAATTACATGTAATTGGTCAAAAGAATTTTAAAATATGACTAATCGGTTACCAAATTTTCACCCCAGGGCATTGTCATCCCTACTAACTAAATATTACTGCTGTGTTCACAAACAAGATCTTCAGTGTTTGCACCTCTGGTGTGTTTGCTAAACACTTATTTTTGTATTCTTTATAGAATCGATGACTATTCGTTCGTTTTATTTACTTTTTCATACCGCGTACAATGTTAAGGGGGGGGGGGGGGGGGGGGGCTATTGGAGAAGTCTGCCTTAATAAGATTACTAGTGGGAGAATATGTTATGATTTTTTTAAATTATAATTTTACCATTTATTTTATTTCAGGTTTTTTTTTTTTTTTTATATATATATTACATTATTGTACAATTTTGACCTCCGACATTTAATTTAAGACCTCAACTGTACGCAAAATAATCCTGCGCCGCAAATGGAAGGTTATCATAAGGGGTGGATCTGATTCAGGAAATGCATTCGATTTCCTGCGCCAACCTGAATACAAATTCTTTATATTTTTAATGTCTGATGTGTTTATCTGTTAGAATGGAACCAACCTCCGAATCCCGCACATGTTTTGCAACTTTGAGTTTGTTGCTATTTTAAATGACTTACTCGAGGAAATATTTGGATTTGCAATGTTTGGAAATCTGTGATGTACATGTATTTAACGGCAGTGTTAGGAGATAATGGCTAGGCTGTAATGTATTAATAAGCGAATCCATACCATAAAATGTAAATGTTTGTATTTGGGTGCTTTGTTTACTCTTTACCGGAAGTTCATATATACCGTCCCACACGAACGATAACTCCTACATGCAAATATTTGGGAAAGAGGCAATATAGGAAAAATCTTTAGATATGAGCCCAGGTGAGCGATGTGGCCCATGGGTCTCTTGTTTTGTTTTGTTTTTATAGTAAAGAACGATAACTATAACTTGTAATTGTCAAGATAACTTGTTTATAAATCACGAGAACATTCAATGAACAACTTGTTGAAACAACAAAAATGGCCACGTTCTGTATCACACTGCACACCCTGTATCACACTGCACACCGGTAATTGCATGTCCAATTAAAATAAACTGTGTCAATTGCAGTTATCTCTGATTTTTATGCAATTTCTAGATAGTTTGTAGAATTAATCAATCGTTTACAATTGATAAGACTTGTCCCTAAGGTGTACTCAGGGCTATTTGTGAAAAATACATGAATTTGTAGTCTTGTTTGCGGGTGAAGAGAGAGAGAATACCGTGTACTGTGTTGTTTTTCTGGTATCGACAGAAAGGATGTCTTAGGGTGGATATGAATATGAGTAATAATCATATTTGATAAAGTTTCAGTAATTTAATTGTTCAATTATATGATTTTATACATTCCATAATGTATGTGATAAATATGTACATGTACTTTGAAAATTTGGGGGGGGGCAGTAAATTCAGATAGTTCACCAGCAATTTTTAAATGTTTTTGTAAAGACTGATTTAGCTTAGATATTTAGAACAGGAAATTATTTTTAGATTTTATAGCTCTTGGAAATAGTGATACTTTTAACTAGTACTCAGGTGACCGATAAGGCCTGTGGGCATCTTGTATGATATTTCAAAAGTTTCACATTTTGTGGCAAAATAGATGAGTACCCCCCCCCCCCACCCCCACCCCCCACCCCCGAACTAACACCTAATGGGCCGTTCTATTTTTAGGACAATATATGCATCAATTTCATGCACAAATGGGGTAATTTCAGCTAGTCATTGAAATATCAAAAACAGAATAATCATATAATAATTTCAGCTCCATATAGTCCTTTGGAACAGTGTCTTTGAAGTAGTGAACATAACTTTTAAGTTCATTCTCCATATTTAAAGACCGAGAAAATAAGCACTGCCTTCAAATTTATACCTGGTCTGTGAACCCTTGTCAATCAGGAGAACTTAAGCTTCAGATTGGATGCTATAGTGTTTTAAGTAGTAAGATTATGTATCAGTATGAACACTTTTGGGGGCCTGTGTGTGTGTGTGTGTGTGTGTGTGTGTGTGTTTAAGATTACATCTCAAGTTATACTTCTGTTGAACATTAGAATTTAGCTTACATTTGCAGTATAGGAAATTTATTCTAGATTTCATAGCCTGATACTTTTAACTTATACTAATGTGACCAATAAGGTCTGTGGGCCTCTTGTTGATATACATTTAAGTATGGGGTCATAATGGAAGTAATATTTTATGGGGGAAATGCAACTATTTATGTAACCGATGTAATGGATGGATGAAATGTTTTTTTCTAGGCTGCTATTAAAGAGAAGTTTGGAGTTCCTGCAGACAAACTCCGGATATATCTTCATTATCAACCATCGTACTACCATCTTCATGTGCATTTCACCCACATTAAGCTGAACAGTCCTGGATTTGAAGCTGATCGAGCACATTTATTGACAGATGTTGTAGAAAATATTGAGATGAAACCGCTCTACTACAAAGAAAAAACTCTTGCATTCAAAGTCAGAGATGATGATGATTTATACAAAGCTTTCTTAAATCATGGATGTATTAAGAAATAAAAGAATAGAAATGAAGGTGATTCCACCCTTCAAGAATTATGGGTTTAGTTTTATATTTGATTGTTGGTTCTTCAAATAATGCATCTTAGTAATAAATAAAATCAATAAAATATGTTGCTGTATTGATAAATTTTTATCAATTAGCACACATATACCTGTTATCGACGTCAAAAAATTGCAATACACTGATGAATTAGCATATTTATGAAGTAGCGCATTCTAAAGCTATATCCCTCTTTATATCTTGATATCCATTTCTACAAGCATAATAATGAATTAGCTCACAGAGGACAGTGCTAACTTCACTAAAATATGAATCCCACTAAAATATGTTTTCCTTGAGCAAAATCTACGGGCGTATTATGCCACGTTGACGTTGCTCTTGTTTTCTTTAGAAAAATACTTGAACTACATGTAGTGTGATGAAACTATTGTAGAGTGGATTGATACATATTTTATGATAGACCAATCACATGGTGTAATTCTTATCCAATCAGCATTGTATAGCCATTCAATCATAATCTTAGTATAAGTAGCCAATCATTGTTGATCAACCTAAGACCAAAGGGTATAAATAGAGCCGTCCTGTCATCTTCAGTTAGTATTTTGGTACTCGGAACTCGATTGAGGTCTTTTGTATTGAGATACGATACATATACTGTTCAATATAAACGTTCGATTCATTGCCTCGATTGTTTAATACAAACGAGTTCAGTAAAATGCATTAGGCTCGGCCTGTATTTATTATTTTTACCTGTGTGAGGGACAAAATAGTGCCGAATAAAGTTCAGAATGTTGTTTGCCTTGAGGTTGGCGAAAATAATTATGAACTTTATCAGTTTAAGCTACAGAGCCAACAGGTATCTTACCATTTGGCATTTTGGAAACGTTTTCCCTTTAAAATTAAGATTTTGATTCTTGGTAATGAATTTTTTCTTCGATGTTATAATTGGTTTCTTCTGTAAATTGTATCGTATTGAAAACATTGAATCGTGGCATAAGTATCGCAATATGTATCGTATCGTGAAGGGGGTGTATCGTTTCAGCTCTATTTGTCGGCAGCTCGTTTATGCCAGCAATCAAAAGCCTCCACATTTATCGTCCCCATCGTTTCAGCCATTCTTTAGTCTTCAGGAACGGAAGTCATATCAAGCTATATTTGTACCAAGCTTCAAACAGAATTTGATTGGTCTATACGACCACTGCTTCGCTTTGACATCAAAATCTATTGTCCCGTCGTTATAGATGTTTTAAGCTGGATAACAAATGTGAACGATTGCTGTATTTGCATGGCCGTAGGAACCGGGTTAGAAGAAGTCTAACAGAGAGAATTTGCTTAAAATCACAAACATTTTGAAGTTTCTTGCTCGACAAGGAATTGCTCTTCGGGGTGAAAAACTTTAATCAACTTCTCATGCTAAAGGCTAAACGCGATCCCCAGCTTCAGGAATGGCTACAACGCAAGACAAATAAGTATGTTGCTCCAGATATACAAAATGAAATTTTGCAGGTGATGGGGTTGCAGGTTTTGCGACAAATTGTTGCTTTCATCAAATCGTCTGAATTCTTTTCAATAATGGCAGACGAAACACGTGATATTTCCAACAAAGAGCAACTTCTTTTATGCATTCGATGGGTTGATCAAAATTTTACCACTCATGAAGATTTATTGGGGATGTACTGTCTATCTGACATTGGGGCTAATTCAATAACCCTAGTAATTAAAGATGCCCTTTTGAGGTTCGATCTGCCTATCAACAAAGTACGAGGCCAGTGTTATGCCATGGCTGGTTCAAAGACAGGTGTTGCAACACAAATTCATGCACTTGAACCCAGAGCCCTTTACATACACTGTTATGGTCATGCTCTTAACCTAGCTTGCTTTGATTCTATTAAGGGATGTAAGTTGCTTAGAGACACCCTGGACATTGCAAAGGATATAACAAAGTTGATTAAAGAATCTCCAAGAAGGGAGATGATTTTCAATACATTAAAAAATGCCGAAAATCTAGAGAAAACGTCAGCGGGAATAAGGGTTTTATGTCCCACAAGATGGACAATAAAAACCGACACATTTTTAAGCATTTTGTCAAACTATGAAATTCTAAGAAATGTTTGGGATGAAAGCCTCCAATACGTGCGTGAGGTAGAAATGAGAAACAGAATTAGGGGAGTGGCTGCTTATACATGCAGGTTTGATTTCTTCTTTGGGTATTTACTGAGTCAAAAACTTTTACGTTATAGTGATTATTTGGCAAGGGCTCTGCAGGCTCCAAATCTCTCGGCGAGTGATAGTCAAAAAATGGCATCAACGACAATGAGTGCTTTGCAAAGTCTCCGAGATGAGACAATCTTCACTCAGTTTTACGAGGAAGTTGTTGAAAAAGCAAAACAGATGAACATCGATGATCCTGTTCTTCCTAGAAAACGCAAAATTCCTCGTAAACTTGATGATGGGACAGCAGCACATACTTTTTCATCGTGTGCAGATATGTATAGGAAAGATTTCTACGAGGCATTAGATCTGGTTTTAGCTGGCATAAAATCTAGATTTGACCAACCAGGTTACAAAGATTTCTGCGAGGCATTAGATCTGGTTTTAGCTGGCATAAAATCTAGATTTGACCAACCAGGTTACAAAGCTTATGGGTCTCGAAGCTTTGTAACCTGGTTGGTCAAATCTAGATTTTATGCCAGCTAAAACCAGATCTAATGCCTCGTAGAAATCTTTGTAACCTGGTTGGTCAAATCTTGAAAACCTCGTAATTAAGGCTTGCATAGGTCAAACGTTTGAAGAAGAATTCAATTTTGTCACGACCCTATATGATACAGATTTGAAGCCAAAGGATCTTCACTGCCAGCTTATAATGTTAAAGACTGTTTTGCCAAAAGACTTTACGCCAGATATACCAAGTGTGGTTGAATTTTTCAGACATTCAAATGAAAAAGGTCTGTTTGCCGAGATCTTCAAAATTCTCAAACTAATTTTGGTACTTCCTGCAACTAACGCTACCAGTGAGCGCTCATTTAGCGCCTTGAAAAGATTGAAAACATCACTGAGATCAACAATGAGCCAAATACGAACAAACAATTTGCTTTTATTGCATGTTCATAAAAATGAGACTGATGAACTGAATCCAGAAAAAATAGTTGAGGAGTTCGTAAGTGAAAGTGAACACAGACTGGCGATTTTTGGAAAGTAATTAGTTTACCGAGTACTAAATACCTTATGACTCAGAAATGATTGATAACAAAATGATAAAGATATAAACAAAAGAAAAGATTTTTTAAAAATCCTTAACACCCCCCCTCCAAAAAAAAAAAAAAAAAAACAAACAAAACTTAAAATTAAAGTTGATGGGTTTTCTGGGAAACTAATTAGATTCTATGTATATAATTAGATTTATGTACATGACGTACACCTCAATGCTTGCACATATTTATGCAGTTATCTTTTTTCTAATGGTTTTGTCGATATCACTTTTTTGTCGTAAATTACTTTGGTGTGGTCCCACCCCCCCCCCCCCACCCCCACCACCACCACCACCACCACAAAGTGAAATTGCTTCCTACGGGCCTGATTTGTCAGTGATTTTGTACCAAAGTTTAACAAAAATGACGTCACTATCATACTGAAAAATGACATTAAAGGTATAAAATTTGATTTATTTTCCCACTTTCTTTGGAAATACCGACACTTGGTACATAGCTTGTAATGATTTCCATCATCTGATTTCATGACTGCCCCGGGTAACCATACCTTCCACACATACATATATCGTTTTGAAAAGGTAATTGTGTAAAATAATTGAATGAAAGGTGAAGATAACGAACAGTCATCAATCTCATAACTCCTATAAGCAATACAAAATGGATAGTTGGGCAAACATCGACCCCTGGACACACCAGAGGTGGGATCAGGTGCCTAGGAGGAGTAAGCATCCCCTGTCGACCAGTCACACCCGCCGTGAGCCCTATATCCTGAGCAGGTAAACGGAGTTATCCGCAGTCAAAATCAGTGTACCAAGAACGGCTTAACAATCGGTATGAAATACATCAGACAACATTTGACCCAATGATAGGTTGTATTGACGAACTAGTGTAATGTATTTACATTAACTTCTGGGATCGTACCTGGTCAATTCCAGGGTTTGGGATATTCAACAATAGCTAATTTAAACTAATTGGTATGATTTTAGTGGACTGCCAAAATATACAAATATGTCCTAACCTTATCTAGGTAAATTATAATCAAACAGAGAATCACTATATCAATCAGAGGCAAGCAACGATAACTGGTAGTGCTAACTTAACAAAATGTAGAGCCCAGTCGCCCTCGGATTACCCCATATACTGTAGAACGCCATATTCAGGACGGACAGTATATGTGGTAGCCCTTCAACCACTACACTCACTGTAGGATGCCTTATTCAGGACGGACAATGAGTATAGCGGCCTGAACGACGGTCTGTTCAGCCAATGCGGACGACACCAAAGAAAACAAACTATGGCTAGCCTCTTTACTGGAGGTCAACCTCTTCGTGGCAGGCCAGACTTCTGATGGCCTTCCAAATTCACTCTCTAACTGTAAGAACAGGCGAGGAATTATACTTTATTTAATTTACAAACTTACACTGTTTTCTTCTTCTTTCCTCTGCTGAACGCTAGCAACAAATGACACAGACGACTGCGGAGTCTCGGTATTTATACACAAATTAGATCACGTGATGGAAAGTGACTAATTGAGAACTCCGCATGGTCGTACCTCAAATATCCGGAATCATTACACTACCCATGTCTCCGATGACGTGCGTCCCGCATGTACAGCTTCGAAACTAAACAATTCTTTTATTTTTGACAAAGGTTTAGGTTTAATAAAAGACAGAACGAACAATTTACAAAGAATTCCTTTCTTCTTTTTCTTTTTAACAACTATATATTCACTATCTACCGTTATACACAACCAAAAAGTCAGCAGAATTCTGTTTTCTCTTCAACTATTTCTTCAATGTCGATATCACCCTCACGGAACCTCTTGATCCGCTTAGACGAGATAGATTTCTGACAAGCCTCTGTCTGGATTCCAATGTCCACCATGGATAACTTTCTCTTACAACTTTCACATCTTGTGTCTTGTTTATTTTCCATTTCTGGATTACCAGTGGGAGGAGGAATTTTGACTTTAGGAACGAAAGGTCTGCTGGGTGCTGTCTGTTTCCGGATTACTCTTCCCTCCAGCAAATCTTCATTAGTAGATGGTTCATCTTTCTTAGGTTGAGACTCATGCGACTCCCCTTCATTATCGCTACTGTCAGAAGAGACACAACCAATAATATCCCCATAATCTTGCTTCAGCCACTCTTCCTCTGGCTTTTCTGCTTCTTCCTCTACACTTTTACTACTGGTTGACTCTTTGCTCTTATCAGGTTTTCCATCCAGTTTGATGGGTTCCTCGATAAGGCCAGGGTGGCTTCTTCTTTCATGTCTCTTGACATTGATCTCCTTATTGCTGGAGTAGGTACAGTAAGTGCAGTTAAATGTTCTCATAGCACACTGCAGAACATGACTTTTATATTCTTCTCCTGACCTTGCCACAAACGTACACATAGGGCATCTACGACAATTCGCTGGAGTAACTTTCGTCTTCGCCATCTACAATAAGTGAACAAAGCATATATTACATGTTTAAACTATTTTCTATATACTGTAATCAAAGTATCATTACATGTCAGTCTCATAATCATGCATCCAGATAGGTGGTTTACGGGTTCTGCTTGGGCGACTAATGTTTGTGGGCCTAGTATCAGAATGGATATCATCATAGCTTGCATGATGATCAGAATCAGATCTATCTATAACATCAGGATCATCCATTATATCATCAGCTTGACCATGTGGGATGCCATCACTTTCGCCTGCTAGAACTTGTATACGCTTTTTATGCATTCTATCAACATGAATGACTTGATCTGAACATCGTGGACCACAATTTACAAGGTATGTCAAATCTGACATCTTATTCATAACCTTGTAGGGACCCTGCCAAAAACTGATTAATTTAGGTGATGTCCCAGGTTTTCTTCTTGGAAAATAAACATACACCTCCTCGCCAAGTTCAAACTTTTTCCGCATCAATTTTCGATCATGATAATGTTTTTGTCTGGCCATTGACTGGTTCATCTTATCCCTAACAAATGAATGGGCCTTTTCAAGACGTTCCTGTAACTCCCATACCCATTTATTGCTAGGTGTGTCCTTTATTTGAGGTGGCATCTCATACTGGAGATCCAAAGGAGTAGCAACCTCTCTTCCAAACATCATCATGTTTGGTGTCAATCCTGTAGTTTCATGCACTGAACTTCGGTAGGCCATCACAATGTAAGGTAAATGGACATCCCAGTCTGTATGGTGATCGTATACAAATGCACTGAGCATTGTTGTGAGTGTTCTGTTAAAACGCTCTACCATCCCGTCAGACTGGGGATGGTAAGGGGTAGTGTGCGTTTTCTGGATGTCTAGTAATTTACACATTTCTTTGAAGAGACTACTTTCATACTGTGGTCCTTGGTCAGAATGTACTACAGCAGGTACTACAAACCTTGCTATAACCTCCTCAACAATCTTTGCTGCGACTGTTGCCGCTTCCATATTAGGTATTGCAAAACATTCAGTCCATTTTGTGAAGTAATCTGCAACCACCAAGATATATCGATTACCACTGGTGGTCATAGGTAGCTCTCCAAGAAGGTCAGTGGCAATCCTTTCAAATGGATAGCCAGAATACACCAACTTCATTGGGGCCTTGTTGGCTGGGGTAGGTGCTTTCCGTCTAGTACATACTTCACAACCAGCAATGTAGGAATGCACATCTCTTTGCAGACCAGACCAATAATAAGACTGACGAATTCGAGCAAGTGTTTTGTGAATACCAAGATGGCCTGCAGACCTACAATCATGATAGTGCTTTAGCACAGTTCTTCTTTCACTACTGGGTACAATGGCTTGTAGTATGTCCTGCTTTGTCACTAAATCTGTCCATTTCCTGTATAGGACTTCTTCCTTAACAACAAGCTGGTCCCACTGGGCGTAAAGAGATTTCACTGTGACCGATTCTGATGATACAACTTCTTTATTTGGCCTACTTTTGGTTGCTATCCAAGTTTTTACTTTTGATATGTCTTTGTCATCATTCTGTAAGCATTTCAAGGGCTTTTGCTGGAACAATTGGTCATCTACTTTAGCACTGCAGATACTCATATGGTCAACAACAAAATGGTCCACTTTACACTGTCTACAAGGTGCGCGACTAAGGCCGTCCGCATTGCCATGCAGTCTTCCTGGCCGATGTTCAATTGTAAAGTCAAACGTAGACAGAACATCCATCCATCGAGCAAGTTGTCCCTCAGGATCTTTAAAGTTTATCAGCCATCTCAACGAACTATGGTCTGTTCGTAATGTAAATTGACGGCCATACAGATAATGCCGAAAGTATTTTACAAAATGAACTGCAGCCAATAATTCCTTCCTAGTTACACAATACTTTCTTTCTGATTTTGTTAGACTCCTGCTTGCAAAAGCAATAGGCCGCTCTACACCGTCTTGCATCTGTGACAACACTGCACCAATAGCAAAACTGCTGGCATCAGTGTCTAAGATAAACCTCTCATTGAAATCTGGATGGGCCAGTACTGGTGAGGTTGACAATTGTTTACGAAGTAGATCAAATGCTTCTTGGCATTTGACACTCCAAATAAAATGTGCTCCTTTCTTTGTTAGATCATGCAGTGGCTTGGCGATTAATGCAAAGTTTGCCACAAAGCGCCTGTAGTAGCTACAGAATCCTAGGAATGATCTGAGCTCTGTTATATTAGAAAGTACTTCCCATTTCTGTACAGCTTTTATTTTATCTGGACTTGTTGATATCCCCTTTTGGGACACAATGTGCCCCAAGTATTCTACTTCTGTAGAAAACAATGTACATTTTCTGGCTTTTAACTTAAGCCCAGCGGCTACTAAACGGTCAAACACTAGGGTAAGATGTTTAATCATATCATCTACAGTTTCCCCAACTACAATGATATCATCAAGGTATACAAGGCAAATTTGCCATTACAGACCTCTCAGGACCGTTTCCATTAATCGCTCAAAAGTCGCTGGGGCATTGCAAAGTCCAAACGGCATGACTTTAAAGTTGTAAAGGCCCTTTCTGGTTGCAAATGCTGTCTTTTCTCTGTCATTGGAGGCTACCTCCACTTGCCAATACCCAGAATTTAGATCTAATGTTGAAAAATATTTCTTTCCTGATAGCTGATCAAGGGAATCGTCGATTCTTGGTAGTGGATATGTATCTTTAATGGTTACATTATTCAACTTCCTGTAGTCGACGCAAAACCTTGTGGTCCCATCCTTCTTTTTTACTAACACTACTGGGGATGACCATGGACTTGTACATTCCTCTATGATTTCCCTTTTAAGCATATCATCAACATGAAGGTCTGTCTCCTCTTGCATATGAATGGGCATGCGCCTTGGAGGCTGTTTAATTGGTGTGGCTGTTCCAGTGTTAATGGTATGCTGAGTAACTTTAGTTTGGCCTAAATCAGCATCTGAGGCAGCAAACAGGTGGGGATACTTCAATAACATATTTTTAACAGCATTGGCATTGTCTGCAGTCAGTCTTGCTACTGATCTTGCATACAAATCTTTGAGATGGTCTGGCAATTTTCTGTTATTCTTCTGTAAGAAGTCTGTCTTATCATAGATATTCTCAACGGCCGACAAAGTAGCTACAAATGTTCCCTTATAAAAAGTTTGTGACTCTGCAGATGGATTCATTAGTCTTACAGGAGCTATTTTGTTGCCTTCTATTAAAGTTCTGGCCACTAGTCCTCTATCAGATTCTAAAAAGCGGTCAGATGGTTCCACGATACCAAGGAGTGGAACCTTTTCGAAGACAGGCAGTATAACATTGCCCATTGTTATAATGTCACTGTAAGGTGGGACACTTACATTCTCAGATAAGGTGATCCTACAACAGCCTATCTTCCCCTGAAGAGCAAGTTTTACTTGCTTGCCTTTAATAACCATAGAGGAGTTTGGTAAATCAATTAAGCACTCATTTTTGGTCATAAAATCAAGACCGAGTATTCCATCAACACCAGTGTCTACTACCGCAAATGTTTGGCCAAATGTTAAGCCTGATATTGTAAGGGAAATTAAAAGAGATCCCTCTACTTTCATGGCAGTACTATCCGCCATTAGGATGGGTTTGCTAACTTCAGCAAGTGTTGGGTGTGGATCATTAAGAACAGAATGTAGTATATCTGGTGAAATTATACTGAGAGTTGCACCAGTACCTACAAGTAGTTTAACTCTATAACCATTAATGATTGTATCAACAAATATGCCTGCTTCGCCAGCCTTTCGACTAATGCCTGTCCTATTTGCTGTGTTATCCTTTTCCTTATCATCATTCCGATGTTCATGTTTTACAGCTGCGGGCTTGTGCCTTGAGTTGGTATTTGGCTTGCCTTGTATTGCATTCTAATACTTGAAACAGTTCTTCTTAACATGACCTTTCCTTTTGCAGTAATGGCAGGTCACACCTGCAGAGGGGAGTTTTGTAGAGCTTTGTTTCTCTATTCCCATCTTCATAGATTGCATCTCCTTTTTTGATATCCTGGACTGCTTTCAGGAGAGAAGCAATAGTATCTCCTTGGTCCTCCTTTTCCTCTGGTTTCACCTCCCTCAGATAACCTTTGCTCTCAATAAAACGTCGTTCAGCTGCATTGAATGCATCTAATTCAACGGCATGCCTAATTGCATCATTCAAGTCAACTGGCCGGGCTTGTTTAATGCGCAATTGCATGTCACTTTCCCTCAGAGCATCAATGAACTGTTCTTTCGCTAGAGTTTCTCTCACTTCAACAGGGGCGGTTGGGTAGGCCAAGTTTGCAAGTCGACGCATATCCTGCCCAAGCTCTGGTAATGACTCTGTAGCCTTTTGCCTCCTTTCTCTTAACTGAGCTCTGTATAATTCTGTTTGGTTTGAGGGCAAAAATCTCTCCTCTAGAGCCTTACTTGGAATTCTGTAGTTACATCTGTCTACTGCTGGCAGATTTCCAAGAACACTCTGTGCTTGACCTCGCAATGCAACGGCCAAATACATCCCCTTCTCTGACAGAGCCCATTTATTCAATTCTGCACATATATCAAAGTGAGATTTAAAATCGGCCCATGACGAACTTCCGTCAAATTTATCTGGTTTCACTATGGTGATCTTGGGTTTCTCCTTCTGTGCAGTATTCTCAGGGCGGCGAGTTGTAATGTTAGTCTCACTCATCACTGGAAAATCATGCCTGGATGTATTCGCATGGTATGGTGTGCTCGTAATAGAAAATCTATCTGGCCCGCCATCATCTGCCCTACTTAAATCAGTAAGATTGTCAGGCCTAGTATATGTATTAGGTAGCGTGGTCGTCCTAACAGTTTTAGGTCTTGTGCCCTCCCGTATGTAACCTTGGTCATCTATGGTAGTCCGCCTACTTTCAGATAATCCCGAATCTCTGGCGGCTGGCCTTGTCCGACTTTTATTTATACTAGCCTGAAGCCTACTTAGCTCCTGCTCTAATGCAGTCATCTCAGCATTCACATCGCTCTCAGACATAACAGTAATTTACAAAATTAAACAAAGTCGACTAAAATAAACCAAAAACAAATGTAAACTTTAATGATAAAATTTCACCCCAAATCCCGACGCTGCCACCAAATTCTGTAACGTATTTACATTAACTTCTGGGATCGTACCTGGTCAATTCCAGGGTTTGGGATATTCAACAATAGCTAATTTAAACTAATTGGTATGATTTTAGTGGACTGCCAAAATATACAAATATGTCCTAACCTTATCTAGGTAAATTATAATCAAACAGAGAATCACTATATCAATCAGAGGCAAGCAACGATAACTGGTAGTGCTAACTTAACAAAATGTAGAGCCCAGTCGCCCTCGGGTTACCCTATATACTGTAGAACGCCTTATTCAGGACGGACAGTATATGTGGTAGCCCTTCAACCACTACACTCACTGTAGGATGCCTTATTCAGGACGGACAATGAGTATAGAGGCCTGAACGACGGTCTGTTCAGCCAATGCGGACGACACCAAAGAAAACAAACTATGGCTAGCCTCTTTACTGGAGGTCAACCTCTTCGTGGCAGGCCAGACTTCTGATGGCCTTCCAAATTCACTCTCTAACTGTAAGAACAGGCGAGGAATTATACTTTATTTAATTTACAAACTTACACTGTTTTCTTCTTCTTTCCTCTGCTGAACGCTAGCAACAAATGACACAGACGACTGCGGAGTCTCGGTATTTATACACAAATTAGATCACGTGATGGAAAGTGACTAATTGAGAACTCTGCATGGTCGTACCTCAAATATCCGGAATCATTACACTAGATCGTTATAACGACCAAAGGATTTGCGAAATGCTGACTTCAATCGAGACTGTTGAAACCCCTGTACCATCAACTTGTTTGTCAGTAGCTTACCTCGATTTAAAATCTGACTATACGCAGAACAAGCTCTTGCATATCGAATCAGCATATAAACACCATATGCAGGTGATAATGGAATATTGCTACATAAATATGGGAAGTTGACGACGGAGAAGCTGAAATCATCCCGTTTGTCATACAGTTGAGTTGTCAGTTTGCCGTTAATGTCTACTTTCAATAAAATATCTAAGTATGAAGCAGAAGTTGACGACTCTGTGGTGTCTTTTTTCGAGCTCACAGAGATATATCAAATCGACATATGAATGAAAGTTATTATTGTTAATAGACAAAACGTCATCGATATATCTAAATGTCGAATTGGAGGCCACAGCAAGAGTAGAAGTTTTTTAATAAATTCTGCTTCATATGAAGATAGAAACAGGTCAGCTAACAAAGGACCACAATTCATGCCCATGGGAATTCCAACAGACTGTTGGAAGACCTAATCACCAAAGACCACGAAGATATTGTCAATGAGGAACTCTAGCATATTTTTTATTTCAACTTCAGAGTACTTGTGCGTGGAATCAGAGTGGTGTTTAACAAAAGTAAGTTTTTGAATGACTAAGCACTAGATATGAATATTTCCGTTTTCCATTTTTGTTGTAGAAGCAATTGTCTATGATGTCAAAAAGTCTAGTCTTTAATTTATCGTGAGGAATGGTCGTGTATAGTGTTGAAAAGTCATAGGTTTTAATGTTATTGATTTGGGAAAAATTCTGCGATTTCAAGTTTACTAAAAGTTCTTTAGAATTTTTTAGAATCCACATTTGATTAACACCACTTCTGGCATATGTAGCCGCACAGTAAGTTTGAAGTTTCTCCTTCACAGCTGTTAATATTTTCGTGAGGAGCAAAGATAGGGGCTTGGTTTCATTAATATGAATTAATGTGTATTGATATTCATTGATACTATTGGTTCCAGTGAGATTTGCCTCTTCTTGTTCCCCACACCCATGATGAAGTATGTGTCTTTGCATAGTTCATGGTACCGGTGGAGTGCTAGGATGAATACATCAGTATCAGGTGACTGAATGTACAGCTGTGTTGCACCTCTTCGGACGGCATCTAGACAGTGAAGAATGATCCTCGTATCAGCCTCCTCCTGGGAGCTACGGAGATGCTGTACATCCATGCAGTTGGAGAAGACATCCTGCCTTGAAGTGACGATGAAGACCTTGGTAGTCCCTTCAAAGTGACCCAGAGCTTTCTTTGCCAGATAGACAGTTATCTCATCTTTGGTGTTGGTGTTCGACAGGAACTGTTTTGCTGTCAGTTTCCCAATCGGGGTGCTGTCTTGAACGTGGTAAGTAGTGGGCGGCTTGCCACCCTGGCACCTCTTCCGTGTGGCCTCTTTCAGTGAAGTTGGCAGATCAGATCGGTCAAACACGAGATGGACTTCATCATACCCGTTGGTCTTGCAGTCCAGTGTTGCATTGAAATGGTCAGCCCACCGGGTACATGTTTTGACCCATTGTGGCTTACCCATTGCTTGCACTACTGTCATGCCGTCTATGACAGTCACCTTCTTGGGAGGGGGTGGAGTACGTTCAGGATTGACATCCTCTGGCTGCTGACCAGTGCCAGTTGACTTCTTGGGTAGATCTTCTAGGATGCCCATGAGCTTGCTTTTGTCTGTGCAAAGAGGGCTCGTGGAAGCACGGTGAATTCATATTGACCAATGGCATCCTTCGAATTGATCTCTGGTCGTGAGCGGGCCACGATCAATATGCGCGGAAACAGTGACCTGTCGTCTTTCAGCTCTACAACCTGGTCTGCCAGTTTGTGCTTCACAGCTTTCCTGGCACTCTTCCACATCTTCAGTTGGACCTTTTTCATTCTGGCCCAAAGGTTGATTTCATTTGTGTTGATGCGCTCTGCAACAAACATGTCATACGCTTTCTGACCAATCTCATCTTGGTTGCAGACATCCTTCTGGACTTCAGCTGGCATCACCACCTTGGTGATGATATTCGTCAGGTCTTCACCTTCATGCGTCATGGGATTCATGGACTCTCTGATCACATTCTTCAGTCGACGAATGTTGTTTTCCTGCCTAGCCCATACTGTGGCTGATAGGTCGTGGTGCTCCTTGCGTGTAGCTGATTGTGAGCCAGTCATCTGAAGGGCTTCTTCAGCAAGCCTACTCCGCTCTGGTGCTGTCAGAAAGAACCTTTCGCGGGCACTGGCATTCTGGGTAATGCCCACAAGACCCCTGTCACCTTCATGATCCGGTTGATGTACTCCAGTGCATGGTCCACACCTACAGCACAGAAGGAGAGTTAATTCTTATGGACACTGAAGTTCCCATCCATGAACTCTTGGTAGATCCCTGGATCTGTCATCTGCAGGGCCTTCATCTCTGCAAGGCACCGGGTAGCCAGCCTGGCATATTGCTGTTTGTCATGTGCAAAGAAGTATATGCACATCTCATCCAGTGAAGACAGGTGAAGCTCAAATTGTCCATCACGGGTGGCACGGATGAATGTGTATATCACCATTATCATCCGAATGTAGCGCCGCACTAACTTGAACAGTGGACTCTTGGCTTCTTTCCTCTCATCAAACTTTGCCATGGCCTCCAGGACTTTGTTTGACTCGAGGACAACTAGCATGTTGTTCTGCGTGATTGTCATCTCTCGGTTGTGTAGATGACAGCTCTGGGCAACCTGTTGTGTTGACTGGGTACATGGGCCCCTCAGATGGGGATGCTCTTGGAAGAATTCGTCCACATAGAGGTCGAAGAGGGCTTGGACAGTGGTGATGTGGGCCTCCAAAGCCCTCTTCGTGTGCTTGGCTTCCAGTATTTGTCTGGTCGTTGTTGGGCCATAGATATCAGCTTCAGACCAAGCCTCGTCAAGACCACTGTCCTATATGGCATTCCCAGCAGCCCTCAGTGCAGCCATCACAGTGTGCATCTCCCACTTGCCTTTGTAGTCATCTCTGGTCATCTCCAGCTGTTTGGCTCGCTCATACAGGCCCATGTCTAAGGTGATCACTGTCTTCCTGGTTGGGCTGTGCCATAAAAATATATTTTTATCTCTTGTAGGTTATTAAAGAAGGTTTCATTCGATTCTCTATCCCCAAAAATGTACAACTGGACACCAGAATCGAAACTCTAGGTCATTTAGAAGCCAAGATAATGGAATTTTACGTTTTCGACATCCGCCATTTTGAAAATCCAAAATGGCCGCCATAAAGAACTCGAAAAAATTGGAGACATATTTTTCTACAACTTATATCATCCCTAAAGACAGCCCTACCAGTGTCCAAAAATTAACAAGCAAGTTCAACGAGAATTTCAATCTGCTACATTGCCCCCCCCCCCCCTCCCACTAGGTAGGGATTTTCCTCTGTAGGCTTTCGTTAGAGCACAGTCTATGATGTTTCGAAGGGTCGTAATATTTTCGTTTCACCAAGTTTAGTGCTCAACGCTTTTCGGATCTTTTATCTGTATCAGAAAGGGATAGAATGTGATGTTATTCATATAACCGTACTTTCTCATCTTCCTTGAGTTCTCACTACAGCTTCCTGCTGAGCAGTAGTATCTCGCTCTTGATCCCTTCATTTTCCTGGCAGACGCTATTTTACCGGAAAAAACGACGGCTAACCAAATCATGAAATCACGTGATCACGGTGTATAAAATCTAGAATAAACACGCGTTCCGGCAGTAACTCGAAAATGTGCTATTACATTTGATCGAGATGAAATGATGAGACATATTTCTTACATTTTTTCAGAGGAATGAAAAATCTCTTGAGTTAATGGTTTTTAATGTTTCTCTGAGTGGTATTGTGTGGTAACATTGTGTTGAGGAAAAACCAAATATTATTCTTCTTAGATGTCATTTGATAAAAAGGTGCACTTTTCACATATCAAAACGAGTTTTAATTTATTCCAGAAACGTTTTATGCATAATATGTATATCACGTTATAAATCATTTTTACAATAAGGATCGAACTAAATCGAAGAACAATATGAATTACTATAAAACATTTTCAATTTTCCGTTTAATGAAAAATATTTCATAAGGAAATCCCCATCATAAATACTAGTATAGCTATGCATTTATAATTGTTTAGAAAAGTGTTCCAAACTTTCAATCCTTTACTTAGCAATTGCAGCAAATTATTGAACATTTTGTTTTGATATGTTAATAGTACTATCATAACTTGCATATTCATACAGCATCATCACAAATCTTACGAAACAACACAATTGGCACCGATAATCAGGTCTTTCCCCTCATACACATATTGATATCAGCTGTACAGACGCAATATTTAACAAGAGGTACTGTGAGCAATGCTCACTAAGAATACCCCCCGCTTACCCCAATCTCCCAAAGAGTGTTAATAGGTGTAAATTACCTCTTTCCTGAGTTTAAAAATATGGTATGCCTTTGCAGAAGAAAGTGGAAGATATAGTCCGAACACAAATCCATGTCATAAACCGATAATTTTGACCTTGAGATCAAAGGTCAAGGTCATAAAGAGGTCATGAATGTACATGACACATATTCTCATGGTGATACACCCATATCTTATGGTATGACTATGTCAAAACCCTATAATCAATTTTGACCTTGAGGTCAAAGTTCAAGGTCATATAGAGGTCATGAAGGTACCCGACACATTGTCTCATGGTGATACACTCATGTGTCAAATATGGTATGCATATGTCAAAGAACAAAGAAGTCATGGCCCTGACACGAATCCATTGTAAAAAAAAATCCTTTAATTTTGACCTTAAGGTCAAGGTCATGAAGGTACATGACACATCGTCTCATGGTGATACACTGATGTGTCAAATATGGTATGCCTGTGTCAAAGAACAAAGAAGTTATGGCCCGGACACGAATCCATTGTAAAAAAAAACACCACACCTTTAATTTTGACTTTGAGGTCAAGGTCATATAGAGGTCATGAAGGTACTCGACACATCGTCTCATGGTGATCCACCTGTGTGCCAAATATGGTATGCCTAAGTCAAAGAACAAAGAAGTTATGGTCCAGACACGAATCTGCACAGACAGACCGACGGACGGACAGAGTGATTCCTATATACCCCCCTGAACTTCGTTCGGGGGGTATAAAAAGACATTAGTTTTCGACAGCAACATAAATTTTGCTGATAGTTTTTTATAATTGGAAAAAATATCTTTTGATACCAATTTTCATTTGATTGAAAAAAATCTTCCAGCGAGACCTACGCAATAGATGAAATATTGTCTCAAAGTTACAAAAAGGGGAGTGAAAATCCGGAAAAATCAGGTACATGTATAGGTTTGACTTTTGATTTCAAATAATCAACATCTGGTTTCCCAAAAATAAAGCCTTTTATTAAAGGGACATGTGATTTGAGTAAGTAGTATAGATGAAAATCAAAAACAGAAAAAAAAATTGGTATAAGACACTTTAGATTTCACCCCGAGCGTAGGCCATTACAGGATGTTCGTGGTTCGAGTCCTTTCAAAGCGACAATTATTTAGTGGAAAACTCGAAGAACATATTCATGCTAAATTTATTTTGTTTCACGGAGGCAGTTTTTCTGAAATTCGGGGATACCCCTCCATCTTAACGCTAAAAATCTTATAAATTGCTTATTGCTTGATTTAGACTCGAATTATTTTGGCTAATTTTTGTCATTGCATGTCTTTTAAACTTATTTTCAAAAATGTTTGAATCAACACATAAGTTCCAATTGGTATGGTCATATAGTTGAATAACTTAATTCTATCGATCTTTCATGCAACACCTTTAAGGAAATGAGACGTGTTGCTCTTTAGTTGTCGGGTGAACAGTTGCTCCGTCATAGCGATATTCTTAGCAAAGCCCTTAATCAGACAAAAGCTTTGTCTGCTGTAGAAAGTCAGAAAATGGCTCTCAGCACGGTGAAAACTCTGGAGTCTCTTAGAACAGACGAAGCTTTTCTCTCATTCTATGAGGATGCAAAAAAAAAAAGCCATAGATTTTGATATTGATGGTCCTGCAGTGCATCGTCGAAGACGTCCTCCGAAAAAAATGACGAAGGATCTCTGTATCACCACGACACTTGCGAAGATTTGTACAGAGTTGTAAATATTTTGAGGCAATTGATTTACTTGTGTATGGCATTAGAAATCGTTTTGATCAGCCAGGATATGCCAAGTATATGCAGCTGGAATTGTTATTGTTGAAGGGGGCCAGAGGAGAAAATTTTTATAAGGAATTTGAGATGGTCACAAAGAAGTATAGCGCAATTGGTATGCAATTTCGCCTACATAAATACCCTTTTCTTGAATATTATTTTTTTTTTTACAAATATTCTGCTATACAATGTCAGTTTATACTTGTGTTTACCCAAATTACTCAATAAAGATATCTATAATATGTTGACAGAATCTTTATTTGATAAGCTTAAACATCACCGTGATTATATAGAGTATAGTAGATGTAACGTAATGGGCCTAAAATATTGCAAACTGTTGCAAAAGGCCACCCTAATCCAGAAATAAAACACTGACTTTGTTTTACTTGAGAATGACAGTACATAAGTTCATTTGAGGAAATTTGGTCTAAGGTGGCCCTCTGGTTGAAAATGACTAAAATATGAAAAAATCGTTCTCAAAATTTACCTTGAGATTTAGCAGCCTGTCAAACCTGAAACCTTCAATCGTACATACCTGGGTGGCCTAGTGGTTTAGGTGCTCGTTATTCTTACACTTAAAGCATGAATTCCGAGTTCAAGTCCAATATTTTCCCAATCTATTTTTTTTTTTTTTTTTTGCTTTTCATTTTGGGTGTGTGTGTGTCGTTTTCTGGGGGTTGTTGTTGTTATAAATGGGATACATACATTTTAACAAATATTAGTCATTTTTATCATAACTTCCAATATTTGCAAGTTACGACCTAAAGAAAAGGAATTTAATCTGAGATCACTGTAGTTCCGTTTGTTTACACTAACATGTTCCTGTGTGCACAGGATTTTCAAACCGTAATGTGGCTGACGGAAAGCTAAACAAATACTACAAGAAAAGGGGCACAAATGCACAGCATGTAATAAGTAAAATTAGGTCAAGGGAGGAAAATAACTGTTATACAGTTTGACTTCTCAAAACTCATGCAGCAACTGTCGTATGATATTTAGCCAAAGCTAAACACTCGAATTATCAACCAAAGGCAAATGAATTGATTAAATCTATTAAAGCTGCTGCAGCCATGTCAGAAAAAAACAGTGAGCTAAGTAATGCCATATGCAAAAGGGTTGTTTTGTGATATGAATGCACCTATGAAAATATTGTACTGTTCATCATTCCACAAGGAACATAGTTTATTGATTGAAGAACGACTCATATAAATGTCAGTAATGCTAAACTGCAGCAGTCATTTATCTTGGTTAACGAAACATTAAATGCGCCCGCCTTATATTTAAAAACAACATGCCAGTCTATTATTGGAAACCGGTGTTTTCCTTTTAGATTTCTGAGTCGGCCGTTTCGTCAGCAAAAGCGCTATGCCTCTTTTTACGGTACAGACATCAAAGTCAAACATTTGAGAATTCAATTTCAAACACTCAGGTGCAATCTCCCCCAAAGACATCACTCCTTCCATTCAGACAATAAATTAATTTATCATATGTTCTAGAACACGTGTTCTATATTATGACTTAAATTAAAGCCACTACCATTGATTACTAATTTTATCATTCAACCTGTAAAACAGGTATTCAAGCAAAGCACGATCTTCCTCATTCGAAGATTTTTCTTTGCCACATTTACACCCCCACCCACCCATAGTTTGCACAAAGTTACGATATTGTTTTAGTTATGAAAGTAGCATGTGCTTCTATTAATATGTTTCTGTTTATTACAGATGAAGTTGAAATGAAAACTAATATATTTGTACGTTTAATAAATGCGAGCATATAAGCGTTTCTTTCTCTTAAGTTCGTTTGAGTGGAACGAATTAGAACATAACTGAATTCATCAAAACAGAAGGCATATTACTGTATAGCGAAATTGCAGTTTGATTGAGCAACAAATGAAGAATGTTCAGCACAATGCGCCGCATCAAATCGTGTCTGTGATCAACTATGACCCAAATTAGACTAAATAATCTAATGTCAAGAAGAGACGGAGAATCTAGATCTACGGGGCGTGGCAAATGAATTTGGAAAATTCTAAAGAAGGGACTGAAAAGTTGTGACATTTTGATGTGCTAATACCAATTCCTGTAACTCACTCAAGTATACTGTAGTTTCAGTTACAATTTGTATATGAATTCAATAGGAAGAGAAAGTAGCTTGTGTGTGTGCTCGACCGACGTAGAAACTTTTTTGTTGGTATATATAAGACGTTTGATATAGGGTTCCTATAAAAATATCATTCAAAGTTTTCATTTTTGTATCACAATTTCTTAAATGAAAGAGTACAGAAACCGAGTGTAACTTTTGAAACACAAAATAAAGTGTAAGGTCCCATAATTTAAAAAAGAAGTAAAAAGTATCAAATTTTATGAATAAATTAAATCATTACAAATAACTAACATTGTAATATTTAAAATTCCTATTTTTATATATTTTAATCTTTCATATACATTTAACATTTAAATTCATCCATGCAGTTAAAAATTGATAAAAGAAACACGGTATTTTACAATGTAATGAGTATAACAAAGTCTTAAGACATATCTTAAGATTTCTAAAGTTAAGATAGTTTTGTGAAACGGTACTTCTGATTGTCATAAGTCATATCATATAAGACACTCTTATGATCTATCTTATGTCAGATCTTAAGATAGTTTTGTGAAACCCGGCCCTGATTTCTATAAACTGACCAGACAAGCATTCAATACAGGAAAAAATTTCGACTTTGATATCTCCCCTGGTTGAAGACATCCGGATTGGCACAGGTGAAATATGTTGCAGTCTGTATTTATAATGGAATGACAACGTGTTGTAAAGTTCTATCGAGATACAAATGGAATTTATCAATTTGTTTCGTGAATTTGTCAGAATAAAGAGAATCTAACATTTTCGAGTGCACATCTCTGGTACCTGTTGATTAGATGTCCGCATTTGATGCGGGTTATTTGGCGAGTATGTCATGTGCATTACATATTATGGATATGAACCTGTATATTTTGAAAGAATTGGTGTGAATGATATATATTTTATGTTCTTTGCTTATTCCAATCTATCAGTATGTAATTGGCAAATGATTTTCCCGCATTTATTTCATAAGAAACTACATGTATTTGCATGCACTTGCAAGCATGCAAGAAAAGCTTTTTTCGTACTTTTGTCTAAATTATCTAAACTTTCAGAATGTTTTACTAGTATACAATGAATACTTTGTGATTTTGAGCAAAACATGATGTTTGAAAACGTGATTTTATTTATTTCTCAATCTCCATAAATTACTATCGGAGATGTGCACTAATCGAGTCCATCACTCGGGTGTGACAATCACATTTGGGGTATATATGGGTAGAGTAAATCCTTAGGCTACCTGAGAGAAATATGGCGGATAAGATGAGAAATGTGGACGTATTTATCAATTCATATCAGTTTTAACAAAAACAGACAACCCCGACTTCAAAGGCTCCGTAAAATAAAATACCAAACCTGTAAGTCGCTTTCAAACTAAAAAACTACGCAAAATATTTCATTTAAAACACATTAAAAGTAGTTTTAGGCATGAAAAGAATTAATTTTGCCGAAAAAATTAAAAAGTTTAGAAACATGCATTGTGTCCTTTAATGAACATCTTGGGGCATTGTAAATGGCAACATTCAAACTTTGATGTTTTACTAAATCATCGGGGGTCATATGTCACAGATAAAGTGGGGAGGTCCTTTGGTATGAAGCATCTATGGGACAAGGGGGACATAAATTGTCAATTTCAGGACTCCTGGAGCCTTAGGGGCGGGCAAAAACTGTCCAAAATTGACAAATTTTTTAAAATCTTCTCTAGAACCGCACATGTCTAAGAAAAACTAGATGGAATAGAAATGTTTAACTTCTTGATAACTATCATTCCAATTTTTTAAGAATTTGGTAGGAAGCATCTTTGGATCAAGGGAGGCGTAAATTGCCAGGATTTCTGCACCCCTGGGGGCCTTAAAAGGACTGATTCACGATTTTCCTCCAAATTTTGTTTTTCCCTTTAAAAGATCAAAATCTACAGTCTAATATGTTTGGAAGGTTTCACAAAAAAATTAAGGTTATTCATCATGACAGAAGCTCATTATAGAGAGTTTATTATTTGTTTTGAAAACAAAGATTCCGGTGTGTTATTGTTTATGGGGTTTTCAAAATAAATGGATATTGATCCAAGTTTATTATATATATATATATATATATAAATCACATCTCAAGTATACTTTTGGTAAAATGTGTCATTTAAAAGTTAACATTTGTCATTGTACAAAATGAAGATGCTTTGAATTACAAAATTAATGTTTCACTGGTTTGTTTACATGAAAAGACTCGAGTCTTTGTTTACATGACACAGAATCAAAGCTAAAATATTGCTCGTATCCTTGCATTCAGATGGTCCAAATTTTGGTTGTCAACATTAAATGAGCTATAGTTTTAATTTTTAACATAAAAAATGAAAAACATTTCTTTCAAAAAACGTGAACCAGGACAAAAACTGCCCGAAATTGACCAATTTTCAAAAATCATCTTCTCTAGAACCGCACATATGTCAGAAAAACTAAATGTCTAATGATGTAGAGCAGGAAGCTTCTAGTAAAATTGTAAATTTCATGATCCCCAGGGTGAGGCCAAACTTAGTATATAGTGTGTATGTGTAAAACACTTAGATAACATCTTCTCTAGTGCTATTAAACCTACATATGTAAATAACATCTTCTCTAGTGCTATTAAACCTACATATGTAAATAACATCTTCTCTAGTGCTATTAAACCTACATATGTAAATAACATCTTCTCTAGTGCTATTAAACCTACATATGTAAATGGATATGAGTGATTTAGTACACTATGTATGTGTATGTGTGAATGCATGTTTTAATTTTGTTTTTGTTAGTTGGTTGGTTGGGGTTGGGTTGAGGTATTTAAGGAGGCTCAGTTTGAATTGATGTAGGCAGAAAATGGAAATTGGCATGTCATTACCAGAGATTCAAACAATTTTTGGGTAGAAGTTGAGAATTGTGTTGAATGTCAGTTTTGTGTATTGCTAAAAAATCACTACCGGGGCTCTAATGTTGTTGCGCAGATATGTAAATTGGTACTCGGTTAGTTCAATTACACCCATCTTCATTGTACAAGGTCTGTTTTGCTATTTCAATGAAAATGACCTGCAGTTAGACTATGTTAACAGTGATTTTCCATGATGTGCACTTGAGTGGGCATTGGCGCATGTCACAGATGTGAGTGATATTGTACACTGTGTCAGGTTTCTGTCGAAGAGTTGCATGCAGTCATCCTTGACTTTCTGCGGAGACTGTTTCTTGAAGGAATGCATAGATTGTCGGTCATTTGTCTGTCTCTAGTACTTACTTGGTCTAGACAGCGATTTCTTTCCGAATGGGAAGACGTACGTGGTGAATTTGCGTCGCTTGTGGAGACTCGCACCTTGATGTGTAACTTTGACCTTGACCCCCATTTTCAAGGTTAGCCCCCAAACCTTGGGGAGAAAGTGTGACTTTGACCTTGACACACTTTTCAAGTTCAATGAAGAATATCATGTGACTACTCCATGGAGTTCAAGTAACAAGCTTTATGACAGAAAACGTCATTTTTCAGCCCTTATTTGCCACCCCCCTCCCCCACCGGGCCAATACAGAAGTTCCGAAACCTTATTGCACATCTACAAAACACCACCAATTACCCGCCAAAAGATCATTTAGGTACTGCATAAAATGTTAGAGGAGTTCTGGGAACCAGGGTTTTTTCCCCAGAAAAAAAGTCTGTTTTTCGACTCCAATTCGGGCCCCCGCGTAAAAATGAAAATGCCAAAAGCTTCTTGCACATCTACAGGACACCACTATTCATCTTCAAAATATGATTTTGCTATTGTATTAAATGTAAGAGGAGTTCTGGGAACCAGATGTATGTATAAAATTGTCTTCTTTTTTTTTACCCCTGTTACGTCACGTTTGGTCGCCTCGGCATGTTCAGTCGCCAACGACTAATTGTGCCGCACATTTCGACGCCGGCGACCATTCGTGCCGCATGTATCGTCGCCGGGCGACCAAATGTGCCGTGAGGGTTGACACAAATGGTCGTCAATTTTAGGTCATACCCGAGCAGGAATGGTCGCCACCCAAGCTCACAGTCCCAAACCCCCAACTTTGCTTTTCTCCTCCTCCTCCTCCTACACCAATTCCTCTCTCATCTAATCCTCCTTCTCCAAATTCTTTTTGTTCTGATTTGATCAAACCGAACAATGAGTCTTTCGAATTGATGGATAAAATCTAAGGGAGATGTGGCGCTTTCAGGTAGCCTCCTATGAGCAATCAGATGCAATTGGACGTCCCCTATAAAATTCACAACACATTCTATTCCGATTCGAAACAACCCTTCAAACCTTTGACATGTTTTATTAAGTGCGCAGAGAATAGGCCTGTTACACCCCAGAGTAGCCCGTCCCACATCGTCGCCGGCGACGATTTGGGCATAACCTCACATCCCAAATTGTCGTCCCCCTTGCTGCAACTATTTAGAAACATCATTTATATACAAACTGACCCTGTCTGTTAACTCCTTCTCCTCTTTCTTCTTCTTCTGTGGTCCAGCTAAATACAAAATTGCAGCCTGATAGGCCGACAAACACCAGAAATACTGGTGCGGACACACAGACAAACATACCACAAGTGAACCTATTTACCCCCCCCCCTCCCCCTCATATAAGAAGGGGTACAATAAAATAACTTCTGTGTAATCTATCCTAAACACGTCAATAAAATATTAGTGGCCGACGGTTTAGGGTGCAATATAGTACATCCCAAATTGTCGCCCCTTATGATGGTGCAATGTTGTCCCAAATCGTCGCTGGGCGACGATTTGGGATGCCGGGCAACGATTTGGGGTGAAATGTCATCCCAAATCGTCCCCGACGAAATATGATTTTTCTTGGGTGAACAAATCTTCATATCCCCCTCACTATCATGCAATAAATATATAGAAGTACTATTACAATCAGTATACTTAAATATTGAATGACATTCCGCAATAATGCGTAACAAGAGGCTCATGGGTCACATCGCTCACCTGCGTCACCTTGGCTTATATTTAAAGATTTTTCCTATATATTCGCATGTAAAACTTTGATCCCTATTGTGGCCCCAACCTACTCCCGGAGGGCATAGTTTTTACAAAATTGAATCTGCACTATGTCATGAAGCTTTCATGTAAATGTAAACTTTTCTGGCCAGTGATTTTTCAGAAGATTTTAAATGATTTTCCCTATATATTTGTTAGTAAAATTTTTATCCCCTACTGTGGCCCCATCTTACCCCCGGGGACCATGATTTTAACAAATGTGAATCTGCACTATGTCAGGAAGCTTTTGTGCAAATGTAAACTTCCTTAGCCCAATAGTTCTTAAGAAGAAAATTTTTAAAGATTTTTTTCTATTTATTATGTAAAACTTTGACCCCCTCTTGTGGCCATATCATAGCCCCGGGGGCCATGAATTTAACAAACTTGAATCTGCACTATTTCAGGAAGTTTTCATGTAAATTTCAGCTCTTCTGGCCCAGTGGTTCTTGAGAAAATTTTCCCAATATCTTTTTATGTAGAACTTTGATCCCCTATTGTGGCCCCATCCAACCCTGGGGGGCCATCTGCACTATGTCTTTGAAGGGGGCATGACCCTTCATTTGAACAAAATTGAAAGCCCTTCACCCAAGCATGCCTTTGGCCAATTTTGGTTATAATTGGCCCAGTGGTTCTGGATTGATTGATTGTATCTTGCTTAACGTCTCACTCGAGAATTTTTCACTCATATGGAGACGTCACCAAGACCGGTGAAGGGCTTCAAATTTAGGCCTATGTTCGGCGCTTACGGCCATTGAGCAGTGAGGGTTCTTTAGCGTGCCACACCTACTGTGACACGGGTCATCCGTTTTTAAGGTCATCTCCGAGGACCCGTGACATTCATATCTGATGCCGAACGTTTTGGCGATGGAACTGTCACTACCTGTTTTAACGACGGTAGGTGTGTCGCGGCCGGGATTCGAACCACGGGTCTTCCGCATGCGGGGCGAACGCTCTAACCTCTCGGCCACCGCGGCGGTGCTAGGAGAAGAAGTAGAAAATGTAAAAAGTTTACAGACGGAGGATAACAGGCGATCAGAAAAGCTCACTTGAGCTTTCAGCTCAGGTGAGTAAAACATCTGGTAGCATACACCCCGTGCACATCATGTAGCATACCCCCGGTACACCCCGTGCACAACTTTAATTTTTCGTCGATATCTTTGAATACGATTGGTTTTATTCACTGGTAGTATATATGCATCAACTTATACAGATAACACGTAATTATTGGTCATGTATATATATAAGTGACGATAAAACAAAGCGTTGCCCCGATATTTATTCATAGACATGCGGTATTGCCAAACTTGCCCCGATCGTCGGAATTGTGTTGAGGTGTTTGCTAAAACTAGAAAGCGTACAGTGGATATAATTGTTTCCATATATTCCTGAATTAATGTTTTCTTCTGTAACCATATCCTTTCCTGCGAAATATTGCCGCTTTGTAGCCTACATACCCGGTCACAGCATCGCCTATACCCCGCATGTTGGGGGCACATACCCGGTCACAGCATCGCCTATACCCCGAATGTTGGGGGTACATACCCGGTCACAACATCGCCTATACCCCGCATGTTGGGGCTACATACTCGGTGCTATATTGACGTGGTATTTTCACGCTGGATATTCAAAGTTTTATAGTATTAATACCCAAGAAGGAAATGTGACATGGACAATTTTCAAGACTTCTGATATACCAATACAGTTGCATTTCGTTTCTAAAGCCATAATTCATATTAGGTGTCATTTTTATTTGTTGCATGTACGTCTTCTAGAGACAAATAACCTATTTCAATGCAAAAGAAAAACACCATTCTGATCTTTTTAGACCTTTGTGAAGAGTACATGTCCTGATAAAATCACTCATTAAGTACTTATTACTTGCAGTGAGAGAAGTTTGTTTAGTGCGGCAAGCTTTTGGGAAAGCTGTTAACCTCTGGCCGATATGCGATGTAAAGAATGCCATGTAATAAGCTAAATGTATTGCAGTACCATTTTTTTTATGCAAACCAGTACAGTGACCACCACTAACATCAAAAGACACAGTGTAGTAAACTTTAATGTAAAACACAATGTATAAAGCAGGATTCATAAGAATGTATTTAGAAATAAAATCATTTACTTTATTCATAAACAAATGCAAAACTACATGCTGTGATAAGACGGTACTATTCGCATTGTCTATTTAAAATATACTCTCCGTCATACTTCTGTAACTAGCAAAGAAGCCACAATAGTTACCACATAACATACCCCATACCATAAGACAGTAATGTACTCTATACCCTATATTAATTCTTGCTGCATATACCAAGATGCATCGAGAATTCTGTTGGGCAAGTACCCAGGGGTCATCTCACACCCTACAGTATATTTAAAACCGCGGCCTTGACCCCTAAACCATATATATTCCTGCTGCACATATCAAGATGCATTGAGTATTATAATGAGCAAGTGCTCCGGGGGTCATCCCAACTCCCATCATTTTTACACTGTTCAAATATATTTAAAATTGGTTACTGCTAAAAATAAAAGAATGTGTGACAGATGGACTATGGTAACAACAATATTCACGAACTTTCTTTAGAAAGTGCAGGTATAATATAACTAATCTCAATATTCTTCAGACAACATATATGTACTTAGCTCTCAAATTTCAACAACGTCCACCAATACAATACTTAATGATATCACAAGTACATGTAATTCTAATGACAGATAAATAGTTTTAGCATCCTGCGCAGTTGTTTAATTTTTTCAGTGTATGGTGCTGTATGCTAGTATAATGCGAATTCTGTGTTTAGTGAGGTATACAGTGAATTCTTCGTTGTATAAGTAATGTGTATTGTACCACAGCGCAATAACGCTTTGCACGATTTCGTGGATGATGATACTCTTGAATAGCGCTATTCAAAACCTTTCCAACGGTATAAACACGAGACTTCAGCTCCACATAGTTTTAAACTTATAGTCATTTCAATAGAGCCAGTCGTTGACCACTGTTGTAAAAATGGTTGGGAATGGTTGAGAATATTGAAGAAATTAGAGCTTATATAAAAGTTCGCACAAAACTCGGTCATTCGGTAATGCAAATTTTTACTGAATTGGGGGAAGTTTATGGGTCTGATAAGGTATCTATGAGACAGTTCGTAAGTGGAGAAAGACATTTCTGAGTCCGTCAAAGATGTAGCAAAATCTGGTCGACCTGTGACTGTAACAGGCACTGTCTCAAAAGTCAGGGAAATAATTGAAAATGATGGCAGATACACGATTCGTGATATTGTCAAAGCTGTTGGCATATCGCTATCGCGGATGCATTTCATTTTGAAAGTACGAAATATTTCTGCCAGATGGATACCGCATATATTTACAGATGATCAAAAACGGGTACGAGTACAAACCGCTTAGCAATTGCTCAAAATGTTTCCCAAATTCAATCAAAGACAATTTGCAAATATTGTAACTGGTGAGGAAACATGGGTTTACCATTTCGAACCAGTAAGAAAAATTGGAAACAAAATTTAGTTAACAACACGGTAGAAGGCCTGTAGTTGCCAAAAGAACCATAAGCACAAAGAAGGTTCTTTATTGTATATTCTTCTCATGTTATGGTATAGCCTTACAAATTCCGATGCCGAAGGGCAAAAGTGTTATATGTCGGTATTACCAAGATGTTATACCAAAAAGCTCAAGAAATATTATCATAAACGACGCCCTGTGTCAGGATTTAGGCATGCTCGTCTACTTCATGATAATGCTCCATCACATACATCCGAGCTTGTGAAGCAATTTTTGAAGTCGGAGAAGGTTACCGTCTTGCCACACCCACTGTACTCTCCAGATCTAGCCCCATGCGATTTTTTTCCCTTTTTCCAAAACTTAAAAAGGTTCTTATCTGGTCGTCGTTACATATGTACAAGTCCCGACAAGCCCTTGGCTCATCCATCAGTCAGTACCTCAGAGGTCTACCTAAATCAGCGTACCGTGACGCATTTCAGAAATGGATTCAGAGATTGAAATTATGTATTTCAAACCGCGAAGAATACTTTGAAGGGATGCAATGTTCCTTTCACTATTTGAGTCGAATGCTTTTGAGATATCATACAATACACATTACATATCGAACAACCCTCGTATACACACACATGGCATATTTACTACATTATTATTTAGATCAGGATGTTTTTGCATATCATCAATTTTTTATTATCAATTTTTATCAACATTTTCATTGACCAAAAAAAATAAATACTGGCTGTATGAACGTGGGCTTTTTCCGAGTACTATTATTTCCCCCCCCCCCCCTTGCACAAAATCCATGCCAATTCTAAGTTCATTTACAAAAAATTCCCATCAAACTGGTGTCACTTGACCTTAATCCTGTTTGTAGGTTCCAACATTCTCTCATCATTTCCGATGTTCCCATGTCTCTATCAGTCTCGGTTCTTAAGCTATACAAGTTTTGTGTCATAACTTGGACAGAAATAAAAATCAAATACAGCTGTAATCCACCCATCCCCCTTTCCCAAACCTACAATTTGATGAAATGCACATTTTAAAAAAAATTCCCATAAAATCAAATTGTTTTTGTCAAAGATATAACACAACCTGTTAAAATTCAGCATAATAAAGAATTTGGTATAATAACGAAAGTTCTACTATACACTGTTTGTTAATACTACATGTATTTATATGAAGCTTACGACTGCAATGGTAAGCACACATCTCAACTTTCAGTGTATGGGGAGTAACTGCAAAAATGAAGGCTAATCACATCATTTCTTATTTTTGTTATAGTAATGGTATAAGCAGAAATTAAACATGCCAACATTATCAATAAGATGATATACAATATTGAGATAATTTTACAAAAAGATAACTGTTGATAACAAGAGGCCACATTGCTCACCTGAGCATTTGCGTTTTTCTCCATGTTAAAAAACATTCTATCACATCATGCCCCATTCTGGCTCATGTTGTCATGGTGTGAACAAATTTGTACCTATACTACATGCAGATGCTTGCATATTAATTTCAAATATGGTACTCTTGTAGATTTTCAAAGAATTTTCCTGTACTTATCAAAACTTTAACCCCTTCTTGTGGCCCTGCACTGAACTCAGGGGTCTTAGTGAGAAAAACTTTGAATGTAAAAATTCATGAGAATGCTTGCATATTAATTTGACAAATTGTACCCTTACAGTTTTAAAAATATTTTCAAAGACTTTTATCCCATATATGTCTATTCTGAGTAAAACTTTGTACCTTTCTTATGGCACTAGGGGTCACTTTATGAACAAACTTAATTGAATCTACATTACAATTGGATGCTTGTATATTAATACTCTGGTGGTTCTTAGAAACTCCTATTGTAAACCTGCAACTCATGCTTTGAAGAAAAAAAATTCACAATCTTTATTATACAATGAAGCTTTTATGCAAGTTTCTGCTTCACTGGTGTAATAGTTCTAAATAAGATTTTATAAACACCCTGCCCTATTTTTAAATCATCATCCCTTAGAAAGGGTATGGCCTTACATTTGAAAAAAATTGAATCCACTTTACCCAAGAATGCTTTATGGTAGGTTTGGTTGAAAATAATCTTGCAGTGTTTGAATGGATAATTTGTTTGCTGTTTTACATGCTATTAAACTGAGAATATTTATCATGCCAATGTCTACTTTTTAAGGTCATATCAGAAAGTCCCATGTCGTTCACTTCAATTGCCAGGTGCTTGGCAAAAGAATAGTCACTACCTAATAAGGCCAGGGCCGTAAATTACATGGAGGCGGAGGAGGCAGCTGCCTCCTCCAACTTTTGAGCCAAAAAAAATTAAAATTTAAAGTTCATTAGAATTTATGTTGTTTCCAATAACTAAGAACATGATACCTCCCTTAAAAAGCATTCCAAATCTTTCTTTTAGAATGAGTTAGTCAAGTAACATCTTAGAAGGCCCTAGAATCAAGGATTTTGCACGAAACGTGTTCAGTGTGCACAAAATTTCCTGCCTCCTCCAAATTGAAGGTTAATTTACGGCCCTGTAAGGCTATTTTAAAAATCTTAGGTTTGATGTGGCCACTGGTATCAAAATTCAAACCTAGGACCACTAGGCTACTGCAAGAAGATGAAAATGTGAAAAGTTTATGGCAGGCAATATAACAGACAGAAAGACATACCAAGGACCAGAAATGCTCACTTAAGCCAAAAATCAAAACAATGTTTTTTTTAATACCATTCAATCTTTATTTTTATGTTCAATTTGTTCAGCAGCCCAATTAATAGGTGCTGAAAAGTACGGAGAAAATGTTGCAGAACTATAGCTTAAACATAATTACGGATTTACTGGCTCTAGATAGATTCTACATCTAATGTAATAGCCTGGCCATGATTTCAAGATATAGCTAAATGACCTCACCAACATTTTGATTCAAGAAATCTCTTCAGGTCATAGGTAGAAGATAAAACGGTTTCAATATAAATTTGACACAATTTCATTGTCTCACTGTTTTGCAGTTAACACAACTTTGTTACAATGGCCATGGGTAGCTTGAAATCATTCCATGTGCATGAATAGTGAAGTTGTAGCTTGGACACAGTTTCAACATATCATGACCTTGACTTGACCTTAATTTGATCCAAAGTACTTAAACATACAGTTTAAGCACACACACACACACACATACAAATTAAATAAGTATCAATGAGATAGTGCATAAACCTCAATTTCACTCATTGTAGACTGTACCATACAAAAGATGAAAACGGACTGATTTACATTCTCCTCTTGAATGCGATGTTGATATGTCAATAAATTAATGTTAAGGTCTATAATTCCTCACGTTGCTTTGCTGCTTCTGGGGCATATCTAGGCATAAGTTCTTCTACTTTCCTCACAAAATCTGATTTTTCAGCACACCCCTTGCATGCATTATCCTCTCCCCAGTCTGATAATATTTTCTTCAAATCTTTGACTTTAAGTTTCTTCAAATCTACTTTAGTCAAATCTATCTGCTTTTCTGAAATAGAAAAAATAGAGAATATAGACTTTATTTGTTAAGGAGGTACTCTACATCGTTATAATGGCTGACTTCCTTTAAAAACATGGATGAAAATATAAATATCAGCAATATTTGCCTATTCATTAAAAAAATTCTATCCTAGCTGAGTAGCTCAGTAGGTTAGCACGTCGACTGCTGAACTGTATATTGTGTGTTCGAGTCCAGCGGGGTTTTTAAATTTTTCTCAGACTGCTTTCTACTAAAACTACGACAAGCAAAGGGGTATTGAGGACCTATTCTAACCCGGATCCCTACGGGATGCGAAAGTTGAAGAAAATGGTGGAAACTAATGCAGATAAGCAACGCTTATTACAAAACATTATGTATCCTACACCAGAAATATAGAAAAGGGATAATAACATGAAGAATTACGGACATTTAAGATCAGATGTAAACTATAGCAGCAAATAAGTTTGTTTCTAGGAGATGCCACTCTTCATCTGTAAAACTAGACAAATTAACCAAATAACTCACAATGAGAACTGTGAGCAATGCTCACTAAGAATACTCCCTTAGTTCTTCAAAAGGTTTAAATTACCTCTTTCCTGAGTGTGAAAAAGAAAGGGAATGACAAAATCTTGGGTAGTCTCTTCTCTAGGAGTATGCTTGATATTTGACCTTTTGACCCCAAAATCAATAGGGAACATCTTCGTCCCATGGGTAGTCCATATGTATGATATGGTGACTGTAGGTGGAAAGGGTAACGCTTTAGAGCCCGGCAACCATATTGCTACTTCCATGTCCAGTGTGCTTGACCTTTGACCAAAAATTCAATAGGGAATATCTTCGTCCCATGGGTAGTCCATATGTATGATAATGGTGACTGTAGGTGGAAAGGATAACGCTTTAGAGCCCGGAAACAATTGCATCTCTACGGACGGACAACCTGATTCCAGTATTACCCCACCCACCCCAACTTTGTTGCGGGGGTATAATAAAACAAAGTGTCATAGTCTTTTAAACAAAGAAACAGTAAAGATGTATTCACGCACACCCCTTCTATTTAGTATCAACAGAATATATACTATTTTCAAATTATATTTCTAACCGATTTCACTGGGAACGTTTATAACGTTGCCCCTAGTATTAGTTATTTTATTGTAAACATGAGGCCCACGGGCCTTAACAGTCACCTGAGTATCATAGCCCATATAGGGGATCTCACATTTGCATATAAGTCTCAATATGGAGTGCACATGTTCATGGTCTTTCAAAATATGCACACAATTCCTATTCATTTACAGAAGAAGGAAAAATGGAAGTTAATTTCACAATTTAGGTAGATAGTATCAATGACATCATAATCATGGATTTAGTTTTTCTCAAATATATATGGCAGTAGAGAAGATTTTCTAAGATCTAATACATTTTTACTATATTGGCCCCACCCTAGGGCCTGAACCCCTGACCAGTCTGAGAATTTAACTTTCTAAATGACTTGGACAATAGGTCTATGTATTTTTGATGTGGCATAGACCTATGGCATTTGGCATAGACCTGACCAAAATTTGACAACAAAAATAACACATATATAGAGAGAAAAAATAGTTATTAACAAACTTCATGTTTTTTTTATTCAACTTCATACTCCATTTCCAATTCTACATTTAATCTATTGATATTGTCCTCGTTTTCTTTTTTCTTTTGCTCATCATAATCATAATCATTGTCCAGAAAATACTTTAACTGTGGAATCATATACACGCCGTTTGTTTGAACTTCACCTCAAAATTATTTTTGCTTAGCCGAACGTATATTATTTTGTTTTGATATTCTTGCAATACTTGAATATTTAGGAAATAAAGAAAAAATAGGTTAACTCTAGTTACATTGTTGAGGAAAATTTTAATTTGAAAATCAACCCCAATAAAATTCATCAAAGCAGTAATTAAAAGCATCGACAATTATAGAGTCTAGTGATGGAAATCTGTGAGAATTTCATAATCGATGATTGGTTTACTGTAACTAATTATCGATTATAATCGGACATAAAATTCTATAATAAAGTAATTTAACTACTGAAAAGTGTAAATAAATATTTTCTACATTTATATTTGTTGTTTCTATAGTTGAGAGAGTGTAAGTGAATATTTTCTGTGTGTATTTTTTAATTCTTTTAATTACATATATAAAAGTCACCAAAACGAATATCATTTGCTTCAGTTGTATCCCTGTATATCAAAGTTACATGTCATTAACTGACGATGATCTGGCATAATTAGAATATAATTAATGTTCAGCAAAGCAAAATAAGGAAAGAAATTCATTTTATTAAAAACAAAAATAAAACAGATCTTATTGTCACCAACTGAAAACGCGATACGCATGTGCAGAGTAACAGTGGCCTTTGAAAGGGGGTTTTATCTGCATAATTCATACATGGCTTTGCTAGTATCAAGATTCTCTTTGATTAATGGTCCTTCTTTTATATGCCTGAATCAAAGTATGTCTATCTCATTATCTGACCAAGCGAACATGCTTTATTCCCTGTGTATGGATACTTTCGCTTATTACGATAAACTAAACTTTTAGTTACTAGATAGGTCATGGCAGGAATATTCTTCAAAAGCTACAGTCTTTGAGAAAACGAAATTTAAAAACCGATTAATTGGAATAAAGTTTTCATAATCGAGCACTTAGAATTTGCCAACAATCGATTATAATCGATGATTGGAACACCACTATAATAAAGACATAGGAATCGTATGCTGGACAATTTGGAGCACTAATCATAATCTTCAAACCGCTTAGACTCTTAAGTCATATACTTTAAAATTAACGGAGGGAAATCCAGGTCACAAAAATAGATTTTGACTATTGTAAGGGAAAATATTTATTTTAAGTGCATTATCTCACACGTAACATAATTATTCCTTTGTTTCTAAGAATTTGGCATAGACAATTTGGGATATCTTATTTTCACATGGCATGGCCTGACATCATTTGGCATAGCCGTGGTCTATCGGTCTACCGTTAAATTCTCAGACTGCCTGACCCATGAATTTCACAATTCAGGTAGAGAGCAATTTTAGTAGAGGGTTTCATGGACATCATAACCATGCATTTAGTTTTTCTCCCACATGTGTAGGAATAGAGAAGATTTTTGAAAATTTGGCCTTTTTTGAATATTTTGTCCCACCCATGAGGTCCCAGGGGAGGTATTGTAATTAATTTCACAATTTATATTCCTCTTATCCTAGAGATGCTTCAATTCAAAAATGGTAATGATTGGCCTTGTAGTTTTCAAGAAGTTAAGAATGTTAACAGACAACGCACATCGCACAATGAAGGACGAAGACCGATGGCAATAGGTCACCTGAGTTAACCCAGGTGACCTAAACAAGAGGTACTGTGAGCAATGCTCACTAAGAATACCCCCCGCTTACCCCAATCTCCCAAAGGGTGTTATTAATAGGTATAAATTACCTCTTTCCTGAGTGTAAAACTATGGTATGCCTTTGTAGAAGAAAATGGAAGATATAGTCCGAACACAAATCCATGGTATAAACCTATAATTTTGATCTTGAGATCAAAGGTCAAGGTCATAAAGAGGTCATGACACATAGTCTCAAGGTGATACACACCCATGTCTTATGGTATGACAATGTCAAACCCTATAATCAATTTTGACCTTGAGGTCAAAATTCAAGGTCATATAGAGGTCATGAAGGTACCCGACACATCATCTCATGGTGATACACTCATGTGTCAAATATGGTATGCCTATGTCAAAGAACAAAGAAGTTATGGTCTGGATACGAATCCATTGTAATTAAAAGCATCGACAATTTTCCGATTTCAATTTATCGTTGTATGAACTATTACCCGAAATAATTTTGGTAAGAGTTAACAATACCGACAACAACAATGGCGGCACATCTTTTAGAAGCTGCTTCGGCGTCAGTAATAAGGTTACATAAATGCCAGCATCAGAACCCCATAAATATTACGACAACTGTCTTGCACAAATCGATATTAAGCGACCTATTCAAGGCGCACCACCTGCAGAACTGGAAGACGAGCAGTTTCCATGCGGACGTGAAGTGAGGGCTAGCACCAGACGAAATCCCGTTCGTAGTCGAGCATTTTTATTTTTAATCCAAAATGCCCGTGCACTGGTAACTTGTACAGAGTGTTCAAAGCCACGAGTCATCTATTCAAAAACGAAATTAACTCATGAACGCCTAAACTATACTTCATACATTTGTTTATATATTACATGTAGTATGTCAAAGCATGCAAGTTTATAAAGAACTAGTCGGTGGAAGAATAGGACTTCCACAAGAATATACATGTACAAAGTCACTCAAATCAAGTGCAAGGGTAGTCTTTAGCCTAATAAACATTGTATGAAGTATATACTATGCAATGCTTTTTGTCAAATGTAATGTGTATGTGGTTGAATATTGTGTTTTGGGTAGAAGTAGCTGACACGATTACAAACAAATGACAATGTTTATGATTAAATACATGTAGGAAAGTGCGCACAACTATTGTGCATAATCTGTACAACCTTTAAAAATGTGTACGGTTTCTGCTCCATATATGATGTCTCACAACTTTGATATGCTAAGACATTTATTGTAAATGTATATATCAAAATTCAATCACATACTGTGTATTTTGTCAATTAAACTTTGTGCTCTGAACTAATTTTTTATCTATCAAACACATGTATAACAACTTTTAACTACCAAATTTTCATTGAAGGCACATATTTATTTGAAGAATAATTTTTTTTTTAAAAATCCTAAAATCGGAGGCGACCTGAAACAAACTTCTTTTTTTTGGCCTAAGTTTAATGAAATCTGTTCATTGGTGTTAAAGATATCCTCTGGACATGATGTCTATGGATGGACAGACAAGGTGAAAGGTGAATCCAGTATACCCCCCCACTCCATTTGCGGGGAGTATAATAATTTATTGATTACAAAGACCTAATCATCAAGATGTTTCTTTGGCTTCCCATTACTATAGACAACTTACCCATGTATAAGCTCTTCTGGTATTTAGACATACAGAGCCGCTATATCTGAGCAAGCTCAAATAATGAAGGAATTACAATTTGCAAACTCTTACCATACTTAAGGTCACAGATCTGAGAGTCTACATCTCGTAATTTTTCACAAATTTTTAAGGTAGGCAGGAAAGACTTCAATGGCTTTGACATGGTACCAAGAATGTAGGTTGCTGAGGTTTTCAATCCACCAATGTAGTAGCACTGAAGTAAAACATCATCAATTATTTAAAATGCCTTCAGCTGTGAAAAGTTATCAATTGACCAGTGAAAATTTAAGTTGATAGCCCAAGTGACCAGTGAATAAAAATAATTATCTCTAGCCCTGAATACCTGATTAGCGGAAAAATGTTGAGGAGGTTTCGATTATTTTTCAAGTAGAATGCTTTTCTTGAATTGATTAAGAGAGTTTGCTTCTCTCGTTTTTTAATTCATCAAATTTCATTTGCTGTACATGTAGTATATGTATGGCATAAAATCACATGTGAAGTCTGCATTTTGAGAATGATTTAATAGGTGCAAAGGTGAACATTTTATATATATATATATATATATATATATATATATATATATATATATATATATATAAAATGTTCAACCTTTAAAAGGTTAAAATATATATATATATATATAGCATGTTTCACCACCTTTCCCAAAAGTATTCTCAAAGTTTTTTTCTTCGATCCTGATTCCTCAATCTTAATCTAGAAGGTATTCAATATATGAAACTAAACTTCACTTAAAGTTTTCGTGTTTCTTTATCAAGAATACTTTTCACCTTGTTGCTTCACATGATTTGTTTACAATAAAATAACAATGACACTACAGTGGAACCCCGTTATTACGTTTTCCATTTTGTCACGATAAAATAACGTAATATCGGGGGCAACGTAATAAACGTTCCCAGTGAAATCCGTTAAAAATATCATTTGGAAATTGTATATCGTCCGTTGGTACTCCGTGAAGGGGTGTGTGAATATATCTTTACTGTTTCTTTGTTTAAAAGACTATGATACTTTGTTTTATTTACATCTTATCTTTAATGTCCGTAATTCTTCATGTTCTTATCCCTTTTCTTTATTTCTGGTGTGGGATACATAAGGATGTTTTGATAAACGTTGCTTTTTCTGCATTCGTTTGGACCATCATTTTGTTCAACTTCAAAACAATGCATTCATGTAAATTTCTATCAATAACTCGTTCCGGTTCGTATTCAACATTCGTATTCAAAAAATAACAAAACATCGTTTTATTAAGTTCTCTAATTACACAATACACAACACAATAAAAAAAAAAAAACCACCCCAAAACAAAACTATAGACACAAAACGCACACGATACCCAACACTTACACACTTTTCTCACCAACGATAAACACAGGAGAACAATTTAAGCGCAATCCACATAAAAAAAAAAATACAATGATGCACGAAGATTTCATTTATAATGCTGAATGATGGCACTAAAATCATGTGCGCATCTAGGGATTTTAGAATGTTCACTGAGGTAAATGCTGTGCACGAATCGGCCGATAACACAGGACAGTTTGATTGGTGTATGTATGGATGAGATTTACGAACACCCATGCTGCATGTCCAAACAACGGACAATTTTTTAATTGAACACCTTTAGTCACCTATGTCCAAGCAGTTACCCAAGCGGTTTTAACATTGATAAATCTTGTCTTTCATGTTTGGTACCAAAGCTGTCCGTAAATAGAGTTTTAATAGCGAAGGTAATCACACTATGCTGAACACTCAGGTGGTTGAGAAATTATTTCTTCGATTATCAAAATATGAAAAATGAAGTAAATTTCATAGAGTACAATGTCTAAATAAACATTATCTAATTGTTTATCACTGGCTTCGATATGGGGTATTCACCTGTATTGATGTCGCTAGATCTATCGAAACGTGATCAGTCAAGCGTCTCTAATCCCCAAACAGACCAGGAAATTTATGTGGTGACTGCCTCAGGCAGTCAAGGTGTGAATGGCTTATTATTTTGAGAATTATTATTGAATAATTTGGGGTTTATTACGTTTTTGTCGGAATTTTTACAATGTAATACCGAGTCCCGGCATCTTAGGACAACGTAATAACGAGGTCTATTTTATATGGGTTTGTTAAGAAATGGTTTTGTGCTTTGAAATTCCAACGTAATATGCAGACTAACGTATTAAAGGGGGAACGTAATAACGGGGTTCCACTGTAATAAACAAAGATATGGGAAAACCTGATGAGTTATCGCTTCTGTTTTAGCATTCCAGTATTTAAAATAAATGATGTAAATTTTTTAGCAAAAATAATGCTAAATTTTGACATGCACTTTATTGAGAATCGTACTTTTCAAGTATCTATTGAATAATTGAAATGTCAAGCAGAGTTCGTTGATTGGCATAACCTTAAAAAGCACATTTGTAGTTTCTCAAGTATTCAATAGAAATACAAGGAATGGATTAAAACTTTAGAGAACAATTAAGGATTAATCCATGGATTTATTAATATATAAATACCGATGATATGAAGTTAAACAGTATTTTACCAGTAATTTTGAAACAAGTCCTCGGTACGGTATTGATACCGGGTACCAGTGTCTAACTCTCAGTAGTTAATGACTGTGAAACTTTGTTATCTATGAGGCCATCATTAAACATGTTTTTGTTTAATGTACTCCAACCCACATTTTTCAAGTCGGGTAGGTAGGTCGGTATTTTTTTTGGTTGAATGTCATGAAAATCAGATTTACAAATTTACAGATGTTTTCATTAAACACATAATGCTGCCAGACAGAATAGAGTTTAGAACATTCATTTTGTACACATTGTATATAATACACGTGAATCTTCCAATGTCTCCTGAAATTTTCTCAGGACGTTTTGTATTCGTCACAGATGAGGACAATCTAATTAAAATTACATCCTTTGATCTGCTCACGTATATTGCTACACAAGGATCTAACGAAATCGCATACCGAGGTCAAATCTAGTGACCTTTTAGCCATACATATTCATCGATACGTTTATCCAATCCGAGAACTCTTAATATTTACATTTGATAAACAAAAAATTCGGAAAAACAACAAATATGGCGACCGAATATTGGCGTACGTTATGAGTTTTGAATGATTGCAAGATTCAATCTATAAACGAGGAACAAGAAAGATGTGTTAATAGCTGTGCTAAATAATGAAGACTGTATGACAGTTTTTCCTACCCTCTGCGCGCTGCGGTAAATTAATCACCTGTCGAATCACATCAACCTTTTCCTTTGTAAGTTTTAATTTTAATTTATATAACATCTTGATTTTGAAGTTCCATTCATTGTTGGTCTCTCTTACAACAAATGAAAATCAACACAAACAACAAATATTTGTCAAATTATACACTCTTTGAGGTGTCCTCAGCGTGTCTGGCACGTTGCTATTACCGGAATACTTTAGCAGCTATTAGTAAAATTTCAGTGATTCGAATGACGTGCGTTTACGCCGTCAATTTAATAGCCAATGCGCTGATTGGTTAGACTAGAAGGTCACTAGATTTGAACTCTGTATGCGGTTTCGTTAGAACCTTGTGTAGCGATATTCGTGAGCGGATCAAAGGATCTAATTTTAATTAGATTGAGATGAGGATCACCTCTACAGTTGTTAATAAATAAATTAACACACCTTTTTATTACCACCAATCGATTCTTCTATTTGTAGTTTGACATTCATAATAGTAATCACTTAAACACTTTAATGTGATCCATGAATATCCAAGTGAATTGCAAGATGACGGCAATTTACAATAAGTTTTAATATTGCCCAATATGATTTTAATGCCGAATTCCCCGCATCGTTCAATTTGTTGTGACGATCGTGTTCCATTCGTGTGTCTCAGTTTAAGAGCAGAGTAAAAGTGCCTTTCACCTATTGAATCGTCATAACATTTAAATAATCCCATATCAAAATAATATGTGTGCTTTTTCAGAAATATAGACCATCAACTTGAACGCAGACTCGTGGTCCGCCATAATTTTGGTGCGCTATCCCACGTGATTTTTTATCTAAGCAACATGGCTTTCAAACTTTTGTATACAAATATGATCAGGCCTCAACGTGGGAGTTCATAGCTTCTTGTTCTATCTTGTTGGTAGATAATGTGGTAATTTGGAGCAGTGATGCGGTAGATTTCATCGGTCATATAGAAAAATGTTTGAAAAGTTCCCGGATTAACAAATGGTCATTATCAAAGTGAAAGTAGAACCGAGAGACACCCAAAGGACATTGTGATAACAAAAATTCCATAAAACAACTAGACTAAATAAAAACAAAAGGCCCACAGGCCTTATCGGTCACCTGAATACTAGTGAAAGAGCATCATTATGAAATCTAGAAAAAATTTCCTGTTCTGAATATCTAAGCTAAATTCTAATGTTCACCAACAGTATAAAACAAGATGTACTGTTCTTAAAACTTCACTGCCCTCAAAAGGGCATACACTAATGAAAGGCATTAAAGAATAGGTGTATTAACATTAAAACATAAAACTATATGACTAATTTGGACTCATCCTAAAGTCATAACCCTGGGTTGTGAAATTCACCATTTTTTGTACATCCTTTTCTGCTATTCACAAGTATGCATTTAGATTTTATACAGTATCAGCAAACTTACACATAAATACTATATAATAAGTTTGGCCCTATCCTGGGGTCAAAACCCTTACTCTGGGGAAAATCAAATTTACAATTTTGGTAAAAGACTACCTGTTATTTAAAGACCGAGAAAATAAGCACCGCCTTCAAATTTACCTGGCCTGTGAACCCTTGTCAATCAGGAGAAATTGAGCTTCACATTGGATGCTAGAAATTGATCAGTGTGCGAAACTAACTTTAAAGTCCTATAGACTTTCGGTCCATAGTCATTTTATTTCCTATAGACCACAACAAATTCCTATAGACCGAAATTTAACATGCAATATTCATTGTTATTAAAATATAAATAATAGACACAAATTCGGTTTGGCAATTTGTTCATAGTTTAATTATATTCTTTTTCAATTTCATGCACGTCAAGCTTTTCAATTAGAATTTTGTATACTTTTTCATTTTGTTCCAGCTCAGTTTCACTGTCTGATTCTTCATCTAAGTCATTCTACTACATTTCGTTTTCTCATGATTTTCTGCGACTTTAGCCATGCTGGAACTCGTTGTACTGACCGCTTTCCGTTTGATTCAAGTGCGTGTACCTTCCACATATTTTTAAAACCATTCAAAAAGGATATTCAAAATTTGCATGAAAATGGCATACATTGAACTGACATCCCCTCCCCCTGTTGAAAATGGAATAATCTGATTCGAATGATTTGTATATTGTACATTGTGGAACATTTATTACAGCTAAGGGGTGAACACAAACATCAGCGTACTACATATAAACTGGTCTCGCTTCTCATATATGTTAAATAAGCAGCGGAGAACCAGTTTTTTTACTCAGAATTCCTATAGACAAGTCGGTCTATAGCTATTTCGATTGTTATAGACCGACTCGATTTTCTATAGACATTGTCTATCGGTCCATGGTTAATTTCGCACACTGAATTGATGGACATTTAATACTAGTCTTTGTGTATACTTTATCTATCTTATCTGGCGATTGAGGCGTCAGTGCAATCTTTTGATGCTTACCGCGTAATCCAACTGGAGAGGGAACTTTCATGTAGAGATAGTCATCCAATAATAGAAGTAAATTTTGCATACAATTACATAAATTATAATGGAATATAATAGGTTATGCTTAGGAATGGGTACGATTGATAATAATTATTATGGATTGTTAGAATATAATTTACACAGACATCGATTTTATGCTAAACACTGCATCTATTAATTATGAGTAAATACATCGTACGTTAATGAAATTTTGCTTACACTCAGTTGAAATTTTTTAAGCGTAATTTTCCCTCGAAACATGGTGACAAACGTGCATGTAACTGCAATCTAATTAAAATTAGATGTTAGATCCGCTCGCGTCTTCGCATACATAGGTATGCGAGTACGCGAGCGGATCTAACATCTAATTTTAACAAGATGTACTGTGAGCAATGCTCACTAAGAATACCCCCCGCTTACCCCAATCTCCCAAAGGGTGTTGTTAATAGGTATAAATTACCTCTTTCCTGAGTGTCAAAATATGGTATGCCTTTGTAGAAGAAAATGGAAGATATAGTCCGAACACAAATCCATGTCATAAACCGATAATTTTGACCTTGAGATCAAAGGTCAAGGTCATAAAGAGGTCATGAATGTACATGACACATAGTCTCATGGTGATACACCCATGTCTTATGGTATGACTACGTCAAAACCCTATCAATTTTGACCTTGAGGTCAAAGTTCAAGGTCATATAGAGGTCATGAAGGTACTCGACACATCATCTCATGGTGATACACTCATGTGTCAAATATGATATGCCTATGTCAAAGATCAAAGAAGTCATGGCCCTGACACGAATCCATTGTAAAAACCTTTAATTTTGACCTCGAGGTCAAGGTCATATGGAGCTCATAAAGGTACATGACACATCGTCTCATGGTGATACACTCATGTGTCAAATATGGTATGACTATGTCAAAGAACAAAGAAATTATGACCCAGACACGAATCCATTGTAAAAAAAAACCTTAATTTAAAACCTTGAGGTCAAGGTCATAGAAGGTACTCGACACATTGTCTCATGGTGATTCACCTGTCACCGTGCCAAATATGGTATGCGTAAGTCAAAAAACAAGAAGTTATGGCCCGGACAGGAATCTGCAGACAGACAGACGGACGGACAGACAGACAGACAGAGTGATTCCTATATACCCCCCAGAACTTCGTTCGGGGGGGTATAATTAGATTGATGTAACTATCAACTTATCAGAAGAGAAGTTAGCCGCTATAATGGCTCTTTCTTGCGTATAATGGTTGGAATTGGGATCCAGAGGAAGAACGAATTCTTCGTCTGGACCAGTTATTGAAGGAACTGTCAGAAAATCCGAATGTCCTTACTGTTTTTGTAGGCCATGCGTTATGGACGAGTCACACAGACAACATCGTCGGATACCGGGTATCTGACGGAGACAGTCAAATGGATACAAGAAAACTTAGAATAAAAAATAATCTGCCTAAGTTTTCAATGGCTAACGTTCTCATTTATATAAGATAGATTTATCGAGCTCTAATTTTTACATGTTTGATTCATTAGATTTAATTATCAACGCTTCCATTAACCTGCACAAGAAAAATGACTACCATGAATTTTTCAATCTTATAAAAACGTACAGGTAATGCAGGTAACACAGATAACATCCTGTGTATTTGGGATGGTATATACAAGCTACAAGTAGCAGGGTTTCCTCAGACTTGGGCTTGGGTCTTCACACCTGCCTTAAATTAGCTCCGCCCCGCACTTAACTTACCTGAGGAAAACCGACCGGTTGAAAACCTCGGCCTTTAAGTGTTTTACACATAAACAATATATAACAAGTTTGGACCCACCCTGGGGTCAGAACCCTACCCTGGGGATCATGAAATTTACAAATGTGGTAGAGGCCTTCCTGCTCTATATCACTATACATTTAGTTTTTCTTACATGTGTGTGGTTCTTGATAAGAAGATTTTTGAAAATTGGTCAATTTTGGGCAGTTTTTGCCCCGCCCCTAGGGCCCCAGAGTCCTGAAATTTACAATTTATGTCCCCCTTGTCCCAATGATGCTTCATACCAAATATGAAAAGAATTGAAATGGTAGTTATCAAGAAGAAGTTAAAAATGTTCAATTGTTAAAGCACGACGCACAACACCAGACGAAAACCAATTGCAATAGGTCACCTGAGTTTACTCAGGTGACCTAAAAAATCTTTTCATTTATGCAGGATATTGCTATGTGTGGTTGAAATCATGTTAAATTACCTAACAATATGGAGGAAAATGAGTCAAAACAATCCTA
>NC_079170.1:56574387-56584387 GCF_947568905.1 Ostrea edulis | reverse complement strand
CTGGTTGAGCTTTTGCCACTTGGCGAGACATTCCTGGGGTATCAAACCTTCCAAAATGTAAAGCAGAAGTTGAACAACGCAAGTGTTACTTCAAATGAAAAGAAAGTGTCTGTTCTTACTAAAGTGGAGAGAAGGGGAGAATATGGCTCAATGACCACGAAAAGGGAATGGCATATGCTGTGTGTACAAAATGTGACACAAAAGGTTCAATTGTTATGACAGCTTGCCCGAGTTATAAACTTGACAGCATTGTAAAGCTGAGAACTTTCCAAATTGTATAAAAAGTCTGGAGAAGCGCATGTCAGACCCAGGGGGAGGGGGGGGGGGGGGAGGAGAGAGAGAGAGAGAAAGAGAGAAAGAGAGAGAGAGAAAGAGAGAGAGAGGATTGTTGAAAATTGACATTTTAATTTTTTTAAATAAAGTACAATGTGACCTGATGTTTCTTTTTTCTTGTAAAAACAATCATGTTAATTTCATATGTGTGGGCTACTAAAATTTCATGTGGGCTGAAATCATTTCTTATTCAGGGGCCCACTTGGCCCCTAAGGTATTCAGTCTAAGTTGCAACCCTGTTCAATGTATGTAGCAAGTGTGCCAGAATACAAAAGCATGGCAATAAAAATATGTCAAATATAATTGACAAACGAGTATTGCAAAAACAATAGATACATGTTAATTTATGAATGAAATCAATGTAGACATATTTCAGATCAATTCCTTTTCTCCTTGAATTGATCATTTAAGTTTACAATATTGAAACTTTTTTTATATTTCAGATTTGTGAGGATAGAATGAAGAAATTTATGAAATAAAACCAGTTGGACATTTGATCATTTTTTCATTATTAAGAAAATATGCTTTCAAATATCTTTTCCTTTTTATTCTCTGAAAAATTAACGTAGCTCCACCCTCCTGTGAGGCCACATTTAAAAAAATGTTGGTTTGCCATAGCCCGAGGGTCATAAAAAATATTGGGTCGGTTGGTAGGTTTTTTTGTTTTTTTTCCTGAAAATATATTGAATATCAAAACTCTGTTTTTATATTTTGTGTTCTTTTGATGAATTAACCATATTACAGTGAATTACTTGCAGAACTGTCAGAAACCTCTCTACAAAGTGCAGTTTTAACTTCATGGACAGGAGTAGTTTGTGTATGGCTCATATATCATTTTGTTATTCTGATATATGTTATTTGTTTTGTGGGTGTTTGTTTTCCAGGTCTTGAATATGTCCATTGTTTTTTCAAATTTGTCTAGAGTCTTGGTTGCCATGATTTTACTCTCAATGGCCAATGTAACATGCATGTATTATGCAACTGAAACTTGGTAGCATTGCTGTTGAACTAAAACATTATTCGTATAAACTCAACACAATTTCATGTTCAATGATGTTGGTCAAACGATTTCTGATACATTAAGTCCGTGCTCCGCGGTACCTCAAATTAACAAAATGCCTGTGATTTACCGAAATGCCTCCAGAAATACCAAAATGCCCATTAGAACTAACGAAATTCCCCTTTGAATCATTCTTTTAAAGTTAAATTGAAAGATTAGAGATTGATTCAATGTGTAAAATACCGTCTCTGAAGAAAAAATAACATAAAATTTTTAAGGAAGGTAACTCGTTATTTTTCTTTCATTTAGAAGAATGTGTTCAACCATTATTTCCTAATCATTATATATACCAGTATTACATTGCTTAAGTTGAATTAAATCAACATTCAGATATATTTTGCAATTCAAACAAATATTGTATAGGGGAAAAAATCATCGGTGATATATACATGCACGTATAAATTTTGCTAGAGTTATCTTTCTTTGAAACATTGTGAATGCGAGAATTGAACACAATTGAATTTCCTAAATTTATAATCACAAATTTAAAAACGTTTTATCATAAAAGATTAACATATATAAACTTAATCTGCATTAATGTATATAATTAGAGGGGAATTTCTATACTTTTAGGTGGTATTTCGAAAACTAATTCCTGGGGGCATTTCGGTAAATTGCGGGCATTTCCGAATATTTGGGGCACCCATTTACATTTTCATCGGAACACAGTTGTTGTTTGTGTCCATAATTATCGAATGATGCCTCATCGGATAGATAAAATTCTACCAGTATGCCATGTTCCGAATCGATCATTTGAGTGCTTAAAATTGCGACGATTTACAAAACGTTGCAAAGAACAAATTAACTAAAAACAAAACAAAACGCATCTTCACAAGTCAAGGGCTATTGATTAGTTACCTCGTTACAAAATAAAAACAACACGCAATGTTCTTGATGTTAAGAAAAGTACCCCCACGAAGACCATTGTTTACTTTCTGTTTTTGCTTTTTCCAAACTTGCATCTTAAACGAGGAATCTCATTGGATGATTTAATTTTAGCTTATAGCGTCATCCCCTGTCCCAAACCCGTGTTTTGAATGGTGACTGATGCAAGCATGGTGCGAGGTAACGAATCAATAACCCTTGACTTGTGAAGATGAACCAAACGCGGATAGGAACTTGAAAGATTGATTGATTGAATATTGTTTAACGTCCCTCTCGAGAATATTTCACTCATATGGAGACGTCACCACTGCCGATGAAGGGCTGCAAAATTTAGGCCTATGCTCGGCGCTTACGGCCTTTGAGCAGGGAGGGATCTTTATCGTGCCACACCTGCTGTGGCACGGGGCCTCGGTTTTTGCAGTCTCATCCGAAGGACCGCCCCATTTAGTCGCCTTTTACGACAAGCAAGGGGGTACTGAAGACCTATTCTAACCCGGATCCCCATGGGATGGAACTTGAAAGAAAAACAAGTCGGAAAATCGAGTGGAAAAAAAAACATGGCCGAAATTATGTCATTAAAAACTTTCCAATCGGGAGGTTAAAAATGGGTCGGTCGCGCGATGGCAAACAAACTCCTTTTTAATTTTGGCCTGAAGTTTTTAGATTTTGCAAAGTCAATAAGATTTATGCATGACAGGAACATAAATTTTGTTGGGAATCTTTTTCAAAAGTTATTGTAAAAACAATATTGATAACCATAAAATATTTCAAAAGTCTAAATCAATTATATGTTTCAAAATATTGAATCCAAGGACAATAACTGTTTTCATCAAATTATTTATCAAGTCCATTTGCAGTAGATTTCCTTCCATTTTTCAAACATTTTGTATATTTTTTAAAGAAACAGCATCATGAATTTTGTTATGAATACTATCATATCGTTTTAGGCTTTTAGCCAGTTTTTGTGAAATTTTGATAATGCTGTTCAAGGAAAATTGCAATTTTCTGATGTTGATAAAAAGTATATGTGTGCTAATTGATACAAATTTTATTAATACCACAACATACTTATTTTATCATTTTCATTTGTTACTAAGGTATATTATTTGAAGTATCAACAATCAAATATAAGATTGAACCTATAATTCTAAAGGGGTGGAATTAGTTCCTCAAGTGTTTACAATAATAAAATCAATATATGCACCCAGGGGTGCATGAGCTGAGTTGCATGGAATACATTGTGAAGTCAGGAATGATGTGGCATATTTATAATTGTGAATATTTGGATTTAGACTTTTAGAGTTATGCAGATTCAGATATTTCTAAAATTTTCAATCTTTTTTCAGGACTGTGACCTTGACCTTTTTTCTCCAAAATCAATAGGGGGTCTTCCTAACCTGCTATCCAACAATATAACCAAGTTTCATTTGATTCAGTTTTAAACTTTTCGAGTTACTGTCCAGAAACCATATTTGTATGAAGTTTTCAATCTATTTTCGGTCACTGTGACCTTGACCTTTGACCTTTTTTCTCCAAATTCATTAAGGGCCTTGCTCTGCTGGTATCCAACAATATATCCAAGTTTCATTTGATTCAAATTAAAATTTTTCGAGTTATCCTGAAACCAAATTTTTTGGGAATTTTAAATCTATTTTTGGTCACTGACCTTGACCTTTGACCTATTTTCTCCAAAATCATTAGGGGTCTTCCTTACCTGGTACATAACAATATATTTAAGTATCATTTGAATCGGATTTAAACTTTCTGAGTTATCATCCGAAAACCAAATTTTTCTGAAATTTTCATTTTATTTTTGGTCAGTGACCTTGACCTTTGGCCATTTTTCTCCAAAATTAATAGGGGTCTTCCTTACCTGGTACCCAACAACATATCAAAGTTTCATTTGATTAGATTGTAAACTTTTCGAGTTATCATCCGGATAACTCCTGCTCGCATCACCAAACCAATAGCCGAGTTCAACTTCGTTGCAACTCGGCTACAAATGAAGTACATGTAATTCCATGACCATTTAGAATTCCAAATAAAATTTCCTAATATCTGAGATGGACCCATATACAAGTTATACACAGGTCGGTCTTTGCATTAGGCAGACAGTTACGATAAACAATTTTGATGAAAATATTTTTCATTTAAAACAAGAGGTACTGTGAGCAATCTTTTTTGATTCTATGCTAAATATGGACCACCAGGTTCGAAGCATCGCTAAATCGTGTTACTATCAACTACGTAATATTGGCCGAATTCGACCGTTAATATCGGAGAGTGCTTGTAAGACCCTTATATGTTCACTTGTGACCTCTTGTCTGGATTATGGCAATGCCTTACTGTACGGTATAAGTACCAGTTCCTTGACTAGACTCCAAAGGATTCAAAACACCACCGCCAGGATCATTACACGTACAAAGAAATATGACCACATAACACCCATGTTAGTAAATTACATTGGCTCCCTGTAGAACAGTGAATCCAGTACAAGCTGCTGCTACAGACTTTTAAAGCTTTAAATGGAACATCACCATTATATTTACAAGAACTTGTCAAATTTTACACACCTAGAAGATCCCTGCGATCAGAAAACCCTATGTTTCTGGTGCAGTCACGTACACATACTAAGACATATGGACACAGACGGTTCGACGTGGTGAGTGCTACACTCTGGAACAATCTACCCCAAGACCTGAGATCTGAGATGAATTTTATTCGTTTTAAAAAGTTATTAAAAACTTACCTTTTTACCATTGCTTACTAGTGATGGGCAATAGGGAAAAAATAATTAATCGATGATCGGATTAATTGGATGCACCTTTTCAATTGATTAATCGAAAAATAATCGAATTTTATTCATTTCAAATTTATGGCATAAATGTATTAAATTTATTTTATTTTTTACCCTAAATATTAAGTTAATTAGAATAAAATCGTAAGATTGATTGATTGTATGTTGTTTAACGTCTCTCTTGGGAATTTTTCACTCATGGAAACGTCTAAAATCATTAGAAATTTGAATTTAATAATACCATAATTTCGATTTTGTTTTCCCAGGATAGGGATAGATCTTTCGACTTTTGTTGTTGTTCTTATGGGATCCGGTATAGAATAGAGCCTCAATACCCCTTGTTTGTTGTAAGAGGTAAACCCGAGGCCCGGGCCGTGTCACAGCAGGTGTGGCTCGATAAAGATCACTCCCTGCTCAAAGACTGTAAGCGCTGAGCATATGCCTAAATTTTGCAGCCCTTCACCGGCAATGGTGATGTCTCCATATGAGTGAAAGATTCTCAAGAGGGACATTAAAACAATATTCAATTTTATCGGATGATTCAGCTTCATCAGCCATTTTGGATTTTAGTTAAGTCGCGGCAGGAATATTCATATTATTAAAAAAAATAGACGTCGACGATTTTCGATTTTTAAAATGGCAACTGATAATTCACATCGTTTCAGTTATAGCGACCGACAATCAAAAGTTGCCGATAATCGGTACATCATTATTGCTTACCCAGATTCTTCTTAGTGTTTATTTAAGATCGCTCATTTCTAAATTGACCTTATTACAATGGACAACACAGCAATTTTACATGTGAACATTACTAGTCCTTTTAAAGTTATATGTATATGTATATATATTTATATATATATATATATATATATATATATATGTATATTCTTAAGTGTTTTTTTTTTTAACTTGCATCATTTTTAAGCTCTAGTATTTATTAAACTTGTAAGTTTTATGCTCTTATGTCCACAAGTGTTTTATGTACAGCGCTTTAGAGTAATTTTATATTATATTTAGCACTTTATAAATTTTGTATAATAATAATAACAATAAAAGAATACCCCCCCCCCCCCCCCCCCCCCCCCCGTTTACCCCAACCTCCCAAAGGGTCCATGTAGATAAATTACCCCTTTCCTGAGTATCTGATTGGCTCTTCAATCTTCTGACCACCTCGGTCTTTTTCTTAACAATGAACAAAAATATACCGTATGTACAGTACTCGCCTATAAGTCGGATTTTTGGGAGTTAAATTTTGGTCCAAAACTCAATGTCCGACTTATTAGAATGTCCTAAGAAGATTACTATTTTTCGGGATGGTGTAATGTATAGCCAAGTGTTTTTAAACAACAAAAACATGGACGAAATAAACAAAATAGTAACTGTTTAATTTACTGAGAATAAAAAGTGAATTATTGATGTCATATATCCCAAAACATTATTGGAACACTAATAAAAATACATAAGAGTATTGATATGAAATTGATTTGTTGGGGGAAAATACCATATATCGACGCATCTCTCACAATATTATTTTAAACACAGGTAAAAATATTAGAGCATTGATTACAAATTGTAAACCGATTCTTGAAAAAAGTTAGACCGACTTACAAAAGGGTCAATGGCAATTCCCTCCAAAATAACCTAAAAACTATACAACCGACTTATAGGCGAGTATATACAGTATGAAAGAGCTATTTTGAATTTGTCAAAGGTGCATGGATTTAAAAACGAAAATGACTAATAGAAATATCAACTCAAGATTATTTCATGGTAAAAAGCTAGTTTTGATACATAACTTTATAGAATTAATTATTTGGCAGGCTGTCCAGCACCCTTGGACAAAAAATAAGGGCAAATTTTAGGGGTAAAATTTTAAAAAATTAGGGCTAAATTAGGGCCAAAATTAGGAATTTTTAACCAAATTGCGGAAGTTTTAATTATTTAAAAGGACTTACCTTGTCAAATTTGACAATAAAGAAACTCACATGACACACAAATAAGATGTAAGTACAGGAAGGGTGTATTCCAGTGTTCCATGGTCTCAGCTATTATTGGCTATAACCTAAAATCTCAACTCTTTATCACAAAGTCACAACCAATAAACAAGCTTGACACATGGATCCACAGGTCAACTGCCTTTCACTGCATCAGCATTATCTGAATAAGAACTGCAATCTACGTTAATAACACACATTTTGTATGAATGCATTTTGATTTTTCAAGACTGATAAAACAGTAGGAATTGACATGAAAAATAAGGGCTTTTTTAGGATTTCCCCTTGAATTCTACATTTTTTTAGGACTTTTAGCAAAACTGAAAAAAATTAGGAATTTTTAGGAATTTTAGGGCCGCTGGACAGCCTGCATTTGGAGATGATAATCAATTGAAATTGATTAAGCTGAAATGCTTGTCTGAAATATATTTTAGATGATGCAAGTGCAAGCCAATCAGATAATGCGAGACGCAAAGTGATGTCACAACCTCCTTTAAGGCTGTCAATGGACGTAAAAGCTCTGGTACGATGAAATAAATGGCAGAATACGACAATTAAAAGGATGGCATGGGATTTAGATGAAAGACATAAGTAGAACTACATTAGCCTAACGAGATATTAGCAGAAATTCCTTCGATAAAGTTGGTTTAAACACCATGAATCGGTCTCGAAACAGGTATTGTCCTGTTTGTTTACGATTTGTTGCACACCTATCTCACAAGTGGTCATCTCTAAAACTTACAGAAGGTTGAATCTGACTATTCAGAACGGTAGCAGGTCGTTCCGTCCCACAGTCGGTCCGTCCCTAGTCGATCCGTCCTTAGACGGCCCGTCCCATGGTCGATTCGGCCCATTTTGCTTAGTCGATCCGGCCCCTCAGATTTTTTTTTATCAAAGATATAATAAATGATTATTATTTAAGAAAAAGGGAGTTTTTTTGCATATATATTGCAGTTATAGTTATCAAAATTAGATAACTGCCGAAGTTAGACGTGTAAATAAAATTGTTTATACAACCCTTAACTAGGATTTATAATTTTTGTTTGAAGTGCGATGGTTATGAAAATGTGTGCTCATTAATTATATTGTAAAAACATCGTTATTCAACTATGTATAGCAATCAATGTAAATTTGTGTCCTAGCTGTGTCCACTGATCACTGTGAAAACACCTTAGTGAAAACAGTTTATATAACTGCATTGTTGTGCAACCTTTGATCATAAATTACGAGCTTACACTATTATTAGTTTGGTTTTTTTAAACTTCAGAAGTTCAAAGAATTGCTCATGATTTGGAAATAGACTGTAGCAGGTATAGAAATATTCCAAGAAATGACAGAGTAAGTAAATTTTGTCTAAAAACAAAAGATATTCTTTGTATTGAAAATGAAGCCCACTTTTAAATTATCGAATATTGTGATGTGTATAGTGATCTTAGAAAAAGCTGTCAAATATCAAAACATCTATTCTGTTTGGGAAATACTGAAAGCTAATTATTTCAATATGGAGGAACAAATCACCTTAACTGTTAAATGCTTTGGCAAAGTATGTTTTTCTTGCTTTTAAAAGAAGAGACATTTGTTATGATAGTCTCAAGAAGATTAATATACATTACGAGTGATCAAGGTTAATTAGTCTGCAATCAAGCCATAAATACCATAGAGCATATTAAAGGATGACTACCTGATGACAGAAGACATCAGCGGCACACACACCATGAAGATGAAATACGCAGATGAATCAAACCAATTCAGTACTCTAATAGTACTTGGAAAAATAGCAATTATTTTTTTCTGGGCCGGATCGACTTGGGGACGTATTAACTAGGGGACGGATAGTCTAGGGACGGATCGGTAATGGGACGAATCGACTAAGGGACGGATTGGTTATGGGACGGAACGTCTAGAAAGCGAAACAACTTGGGTGATCGCTATTCGGTGGGGGAAATAACATATTTTGAATAAATTATTGGTTCTGTATAAAAATAATTTCTTTTTTAGAAGGGGGGGGGGGTGCATAAGATCTATACAAGCTATCCACACTTCAGATGCCTTTGGTCCAAATGTGTGACAGTGATAGAGAAAAAAAGGGTCTCTGATAAGATTTCTGTGAGCAAGTATCATATTTTAAATTTTAGACGATTTCAGTTTTACTTTGTGGATCAAATTACTGTCGAACTATTGTTCAAAGCATTAAATACATACTTCTTCTTTTTTTTTTTTCTTATTTCACTTTACCGTTCTAAGGAGGAAAATGTTTGCTACACAGTACCTTCGCAGTTGTCCTTTGTTACTGGTTTCTTGGCAGTACATACGACCGTGACACAAACTAAACACAGCAAAGTCTTCAAATACATTGTTCTTCTTTGCGTAACTGGAGTAACTGAGTTAAATGAGAAAATAAAAATCCTCTTGGATTGTTGTCTGCTAGTCACCGGCAAAACAAACGTGGAACAGGAAGCACATGTACATCTGTCGCAATTTGATTGGCCAAAGATGGTGAGTATATCTGCAGAAGGGATGATTTGTAAAGGGAAAAAAATAGACCGCGAGACAAATATGAATAATATTGTATCATTCGATAAAATGTGAAGCTGTTATCAACATCTTAGGGAGCCGAGTTAAGGTAGCTCATTACACCAAACTTTCATTTAATGGCTCGTTATAACACAATCTTTTATTTAATGGCTCGTTATAACACCTCTTATGGAATATGATTTCACCATTGAAAGATTAATACAAGCTCTCTTTGTGATTTTTCCCGGAATGATAAAAAGGTGTTTTGTTTGCAAATAAGAAAGAGTCCAAATTTCGCTGTGATTTGGTGCATGATATGAATATCTAATAAAACATACCTAAAAGACTCAGATTTAAACGTTCTAATTTTTTAGAGAAAAAAATATTTATGAAAATTGAAAACGTTATTTGTTAATA
>NC_079170.1:56364387-56559387 GCF_947568905.1 Ostrea edulis | reverse complement strand
GGTCGCTCTTCAGAATGACCGTTTCATATTTTCTCAGAACTGACTAGGGTATGGTCTGTAAAAGTTGCACAAGGTGCAAATGGGTGGCGGTTTGATTTGAAATAGCTAATTTAAGTGTAGTTTCAAAATTCAGGAGAGAAAAAATGGGGAAAATAATTATTTTGAATTAATTATGAGCGTCGGTGTCTGGGGTCGCTCTTCAGAATGACCGTTTCATATTTTCTCAGAACTGACTAGGGTATGGTCTGTAAAAGTTGCACAAGGTGCTAATGGGTGGTGGTTTGATTTGAAATAGCTAATTTAAGTGTAGTTTCAGAATTCGGGAGAGAAAAAATGGGGAAAATAATTATTTTGAATTAATACCTGAGAATGATTCCATATTAATAAGACTGATCACTGTTTGTAAACAAATTTCTTCATTCCTCCTATCTAAAACTAAATTGCCCATTGCCAATTGTGTTCCTCACTTACCCCTGGAGGGTTAAGATTTAAGCAAACTGCTTCACTACTTGAAGATGCTTACATATAACTATGAATAATCATGACTTTGCTGTTCTTGAGAAAAAGATTTTTACAGTTTCTTCCTATGTATTTGTATGTAAAACTTTGATCCCCTATTGTGTCCCATTCAACACCCGGGGGCCATGATTTGAGCAAACTTGAATCTGCAACTATGTCAGGAAGCTTTCATGTAAATCTCTGCTTTTCTAGCTCAGTGGTTCTTGAGAAGAAGATTCTTAAAGATTTATTCTATATATTTGTATGTAAAACTTTGACCCCCTACTGTGGTCCCATTCAACACCCGGGGGCCATGATTTGAACAAATTTGAGTCTGCAATATGCCAGGAAGCTTCAATGTAAATTTTAGCTTTTTTGGCCCAGTGGTTCTCGAAGATTTTTAAATGAAACCCACCCTATTTTTGCATTTTTATGATTATCTCCCCTTTGAAAGGCTCATGGCCCTTCATTTGAACAAACTTGAAAGCCCTTTACCCAAGGATGCTTTGGGCCAAGTTTGGTTGAAATTGGCTTAGTGGTTCTGGAGAAGAAGTCGAAAATGTAAAAAGTTTAGACAGACAACGGACAACAGGTGATCATAAAAGTTCACTTCAGCCGGTTTTGCTATTTTGATATATAGCCTATCAAACTCCAGTAAGATGAGGGTGATACCAGACAGTCAACATTAGAAAGTGCACTGCTTCAAAATTACTTGTTGATATATTACAAATATGCGTGATGCTGTTTTATAACTGACCTTTAGGATGTTTCTTGGTGTTTGAAATTAACCATAGACCGAGTCTATGTCAAATGGCACTGGTCTATAACAATTGTAATTGGGATATAACAAAACGTGTATGTTAATTTTCTTAGTTTAAAGCAATTGAGTTATCCCACAAGTCAACGTCTGATAAACGTTATGAGGAAAAGAGGACACTTTTTTGGAAATGGAAAGAAAATATGCTTTATAAGTACTTTAAAAGTCAATAAAAATGTTTTAAATTTGTGTTATTTTTTTCAATGTTGCGGTCTATGCCAATTCGATGAGGTCTATGTCATCTAGTTTTGGCATAAACCCAGTCTGTACCAAGTTTTAAACGAATTTCGAAAACTGCTTTTCTGTTACTTTAATTCAGAAAAATATACAGACAACACGTCACACCAGCATATTTCTTTTCTGTTTTACCACACCCAAACATATAAAAGATGTGGTGACTACAAATGAAGGGAAGAAATGCATTAAAATGCACCATTTTAAATCATTCTTTTTAAATGGGTTAACCTCCCCCCAAACCCCACAGTAAGGTATAGATTTGCCACTGTATTTGAGTGCAACCTGATGTTATTAAAGAACAGACGTAGCTCAAAAATTGCAAATTCACATGAAATTATGCTACTCTACAGATTACTTCGAAAAAAATGTATAATTCAAATCCAACAAAAAAATCAACAGACTGATTGAAATGGATCACAGATTAAAATGTATCACAATGAGGGAAAATGGGATGTTTTGGAGAATTGACAAATTCAATGCAGAAAGAATTAAAAGGATCAGTAAATGATGTCATAATACTTGCCCTTTGACCTCTAAATATCAAGGCTCTACCATATAGAAATTTCATGCAAATGATTATGCACATTTTTACTGTATGCTTGAGAATGTCCAATATATAGGATGTTCTCTATTCGTTTTTCACAGGGTAAATAATTCATATTGTTCATTCCAAAGATAATTGATTATTGTATTAGTATAAATTTTCTTCTGGCATGTTTTCAAAGAAATGAATTTAAACTAATTTCACGTGTTTTGAACTACGTGAAGTAAATTACTTTAATGGGATATGAACTCCACATCTCCATTCTTAACATTAATTCAACATAAATTATCCACTTTTCAAATACTGAATGTCTGATATATCATCATTGAAAAACACTAGATATATCTATAGATATGTTTACCTAGAAATGTAAACCTGAGTCGGTCAAAAACAGGCACCTATCTTCTTAGTCAGGTTAGTGTTACATAACCATGATAAGTTTATTGGATTGGCTAGTTGTGCTTTGTGCTCATTTAATTACAAATGAAAATTAGTCATGGGGCTTGGATTATTCTGACCACAAACTATGTCGAAAATCTGCTTTAAATTCATAATTCATAAGTAATTGCGCAAAAAATTAAAACTAAATACCTAAGCATTTCAACACCTACATAAAAATATTTCATTGACATAGCTGATGGCTTTTCGATATTAAAAAACACAATAGAGGAAATTCGAGTCACAACTTTGTTTTGAATTAAACTGGCACAGTGTGATCATGATTCGCATTTATTCATACTAGCAATTAAATCATAGACAATAAAAACAATATTATTTACTTTTTCTTTTTAAACCACTATCTTACTTTCAAGGTATTGTTATCATAATCATAATGATATAAATCAGTCGAGACTCGATCGCTCGAGTACAGGACGACATTGGTGGGATGCCGATCTCGATGATTCTTGCATGTAAAATGAATAATTATTAGTAAGTTTCTGTTGATATTTTTGCTAAAGGAGCTGCACTAGTTATATAATTTAATATATTAGTTAAAATGCACGTCTTCTTATTAAAATATGTGCATAAATGAAGTTCATATGCCGATCACAATTTCAGATGTAGAATTAAAAACCAAAGAATTTTCTGGTTTTTAAAACAAAATAATTCAATAATACCAATTGTTTTATTGTCTTTTGGTTTTTTTTTCATCACCAAACTTCACACTAATTGCTGATTACAACCATATAAATGTTTACAATTACCTATGGGTCGAATTATGCGAGCGTCGAACAGCAGGGCTACCGTTATATTTAGAGCGACCCTGAGCACCAGCGACCGCGATCACCGCTACACCGCCCCATGTAGTCGCCTCTTACGACAAGCAAGGGAGTACTGAGGACCGGATCCCCACGGGATTGAAAGTACGAAAGATTTCTGCCAGATGGATACCGCATATACAGTACCAACCTGACAGAAAGCAGTCCCACAGCAGCCCAGTAAACAAACCGAAAAGCAGTCCCAGTAGGCGAGGTTTAATAACTAGTGGGGAGAGCTAAGCCGACAGTGAGATTATCAATAAACATTGTCGCTAATCGCTGGAGCGCGTCGAATTCGAAGATAAATGACTTACAATGTAAAAACAATACATTATACATGAAAACAGTACATATTAAAATACTTGTGTGACACTTTTTCATGAATTTATAACAAAATTTATTAATACGAGTGAAAAAAGACAATGCATGCAGAGTTTATAAGTCTGATAACCACGATCTCACAACGTAAAATCAATTGACGTCCATGTTCTGTCAAGCAATTTTGTTGTTGTTAATCATTATTTCTTTAATATTTCATACATGTGAAGTGTATCTTGGGTTCTGAAAATTATGTAGCATAATTATATCTATTCTTGACTGGGTTATTGAAATAAAGGTCTTTAAAGTCGCCTAAATGATTTATTCACTTATCGTCTATATTAAACTAGCAAAAACTGCTTTCCACTTACGTGTGCATGTATTTTTAATTGTAAATGATTGGTTAGATATGGGTTACTTATTGCCAGCATTGTAAAATTGTTTTATTTCACTACAACATTTAGACAGATTTAAATAATTATGAAGATTCCAATCAAAGTGTATATGTACATGTTCTTTTAACCTGAAATCGAAGGTACAGTGTTTGTAAAGTGCATGTTCCCGAATAGACGTATTCAAAGCGTTACCGACGACAACATTTAACAATAATTGCTCTTTCGCTACTCATGATTGCCCTGTTTTGACACCTGTAAACACACGGCGGCATTCCGTGTCTCCCGTCTCCATGGACACAGTATACCTGAGTAGCATCCCCCCTACAGATCGGAGCTGCCGACCCCATACCCCATCTCCCCCCAAGAATCATCTGTAAACTCGTCTATCTAATCAACGGTCCAATGGATTTCATTTTTCAAATGTAATTTACCAATTAAAAATAATAAAGCAAATTCTAATTGAATTGAAAAGAGTGATTTTTCATTCTGGGTTAGAAAATCCAACACCAAAGATGTCACAAAGACCAAAGCGGGCGCTGACAGGTAAATATTTTTTTGTTTATTTTTGCACGAAAATATCATTGAAGTACACATACTTGTAAAATGTTACGTAAAATCATGATTTAGTGGAAAAAGAACAAGGAGTAAATTTGTGTATATTCTGAATACACGGTGGGTGGGGTTTTCTTGTCAATCATAACATCACGTGATTCATTCACGCTTGGCTGAACAAAGCAGTCTCAGAAGGCAGTCCCGGGGACTGCTGGGACTGCTTTCTAGAGCAGTCCCCGGGACTGCTTTCTGGGACTGCTTGGGTGTCAGGTTGGGTCTGGTTGGTACTGTATTGACAGATGACCAAAAACGGGTATGAGTACAAACCGCTAAGCAATTGCTCATAGTGTTTTCCAAATTCAATCAAAGACAATTTGCAAATATTGTTACTGATGACGAAACATGGGTTCACTATTTCGAACCAGTGAGAAAAATTGGAAACAAAATATGGCTAACTAAACACGGTAGAAGGCCTGTAGTTGCCAAAAGAACCATTTATAAGCACAAGGAAGGTTTTTTTTTTGCATATTCTTCTCATGTGATGGTATAGCCGTACACATTTCGGTGTCGAAGGGCAAAAGTGTAACAGGTCGGTATTGCCGAGATGTTATACTAAAAAAGCTCAAGAAATATTATCATACACGACGCCGTCTCAGGATTTAGGCATGTTCGTCTACTTCATGATAATTCTCCATCACATACATATGAGCTTGTGAAGCAATTTTTGAAGTCGGAGAAGGTTACCGTCTTGCCACACCCACTGTACTCTCCAGATCTAGCCCCATGCGACTTTTTCCTTTTTCCAAACTTAAAGAGTTCTTATCTGGTCGTCGTTACAAGTACCGACAAACCCTTGGCTCAGCCATCAGTCAGTGTCTCAGAGGTCTATCTAAATCAGCGTACCGTGACGCATTTCAGAACCGGATTCAGAGATTGAAATTATGTATTTCGAACCGTGGATAATACTTTGAAAGGATGTAATGTTCATTTCACTATTTGAGTCGAATGCTTTTGAAACATCGTACAATACACATTACATATCGAAGAGCCCTCGTATGTTTTGGTTCCAGCTGACAAAGCTTGTAACAACATTGTCTTTATTTGTAAGGCTCATTATTTTAAGATCAATCAAGGTCTGATTGATTCATTGTTTTGCTGTTTTTCGCCACACTCAACAATTTTTCAGTTATCTGATGACGCTCAGTTTTTATTGGTGGAAGAGAGAACCCAGATACAATGTACCTGGGAAGAGACCACTGACCTTCCGAAAGTAAACTGGGAGTCTTTCTCGCTTACCGGCTCGAGCGGGATTCGAACCCGCACCGACCAGATGTGAGAGTCCGTTTGCTTTTGAGCGCGATGCTCTAACCACTCGGCCACGGAGGCCCTTGAAGCAAGTTCTGAGATCATTGTATGATATGAAAGATCTTGCCATAAGAAATCTTTACACAAAACATAAAAGCTCTAGTTCAGGAGAAATTGAATAAGTCAGATTATTATCAAAAATAGATCAAACTTACAGGTCTTGGTCACAAGATCAAACACCCAAAGCATAACAAGGTCTTGTCATAAAGAATCTATACACAAAATATGAAAGCCCTACCTTTAATAGTTTAGGAGACATTTTCGGTATTACCATTGTTGGTAATCGTACTTATACTCCAACTGCCCTTTCAAAAGATGAAATTCTTCAAAACCATGCTTCAGTTTTAGGCACATTTGGTATCCCAGTCGGTGGGTCGAATGAATATGAATTACCGTACCTATACTGGATTCCTAAACTAAATATAAAAAAACCTACAAAGATACATCGCTGGATCAAGTAAGTGCGCTACCAAGTCCCCATCTTTGCTTCTCAAGAAAATATTAACAGCCGTGAAGGAGAAACTTCCAACTTACTGTGCGACTACATATGCCAAAAGTGGTGTAAATCAAATGTGGATTCTAAAAAATTCTAAAGAACTTTTAGTAAACTTGAAATCGCAAAACTTTTCTGAGATCAACAACATCAAAACCTATCATTTTTCAACACTTTACACGACCATTCCTCACAATAAATTAAAGACTAGACTTTTTGACATCATAGACAGTTGCTTCTTCAACAAAAATGGAAAACGGAAATATTCATATCTAGTTATCAGTCATCCAAAAAAATTACTTTGTTAAACACCACTCTGATTCCACGCACAAGTATTCTGAAGTTGTAATAAAAATATGCTACAGTTCCTCATTGACAATATCTTCGTGGTCTTTGGTGATCAGGTCTTCAAACAGTCTGTTGGAATTCCTATGGGCACGAATTGTGCTCCTTTGTTAACTGACCTGTTTTTATATTTATATGAAGCAGAATTTATTCAGAAACTTCTACGTGAGAAGAAAAAATCTCTTGCTGTGGCCTTCACTTTGACATTTAGACATATCAACGACGTTTTATCCATTAACAATAATAACTTTCATTTATATGTCGATTCAATATATCCCTGCGAACTCGAAATAAAAGACACCACAGAGTCGTCCACTTCTGCTTCATACTTAGATATTTTACTGAAAGTAGATATTAATGGCAAACTAACAACTCAACTGTATGACAAACGGTATGATTTCAGCTTTTCCATCGTCAACTTTCCATATTTATGCAGCAATATTCCATTATCACTTGCATATGATGTTTATATCTCTCAACTGATTCGATACCCAAGAGCCTGTTCTGCGTATGGTCATTTGTTTAAATCGAGGCAGGCTACTGACAAACAAGTTGATGGTACAGGGGTTTCAACAGTCTCGTTTAAAGTCAGCATTTCGCAAATTCTATTGTCGTTATAACGATCTAGTTTGCCAATACAACATATCATTGGGTTAAATGCTGTCTGACGTGTTTCATACCAATTGTTAGACCGTTCGTGGCACACTGATTTTAACCACGGATAACTCCGTTTACCTGATCAAGATATAGGTCTCACGGCAGTTGTAACCGGTCGACAGGGGATGCTTACCCCTCCTAGGCACCTGATCCCACCCCTGGTGTGTCCAGGGGTCCGTGTTTACCCAACTATCTATTTTGTATTGCTTATAGGAGTTATGAGATTGATCACTGTTCGTTAGCTTCGCCTTTCATACAAAGGTATGGTCCGGTTTTGGATTACCCTAAACTGATTATTAATGGACATGTCCCACATTCGTAAATTTTGAAACTGAAGTAGGTTTTTATCACAATACATATAAAAAATAATCTCTCAGTTTTTAAAGCAAAATTTTAAATAACATTTCAATCGACTCAAATCGACTTGGACTTCAGGATTTCGAAATTTCTGCTAATGAGGAGGTGAGTTTAAAAACAAACGAAACCAGTGGCTTATTGACCGAGGCGATCCATCACAGTATGGGTGGGTAAGGCATTCCACTCCTTGGTGATACGTGGGTAGAATGAGTCCTTCCTCACTGATGTTCGACATGATGGAATTAGCACTGCCTGTGTGTTCTTTCTTGGATTTTTAGTTTCTTGCTAATGTCAATCTGAAGTTTGTTGGTGACCAGCTTGCATAGGCGTCGGAAGGAAATTGAAAGTGGAGGGGGGGGGGCTAAAACAACGAAAAAGTTTCTACGTCGAGCACACACACAAGCTACTTCCTATTGACTATTGAATTCATATACAAATTGTAACTGAAACTACAGTATACTTGAGTGAGTTGCAGGAATTGGCTATTGGCTCATCAAAATGTCACAACTTTTCAGTCCTTTCATTAGAATTTTCCAAAATCGGATAGCCTGTGTTCATTCTCACTAACAAATTCATTTGCCACGCGCCGTAGATCCGGATGCTCTGTTTCTTATTGATACATGTGAATGATCATCAGGTTATTTAGTCTAACTTGGGTCATAGTTGATCGCAGATACGATTTGATGCGGCGCATTGTGCTGAAGATTCTTTCGCTGGTAGCATTTGTTGCTGGCATTACAAGGAGAAGTTCAACCATAACTGCAATTTCGCTATACAGTTTTGATGTTTTGATGAATTCAGTTATTGTCTGAATGGAAGAAGTGATGTCTTAGGAGAGATTGCACCTGACAGTTTGAAATTAAATTCTCAAATTTTTGGCATTGATTTCTGTACCGTACAAAATTGTGAACAACTGACATTCCTTATCAAAATTTTCTCCTCTGGTCCCCTTGAACAATAATTCCAGCTGCATATATTTGGCATATTTTGACTGATCAAAACGATTCACAAGTAAATCAATTGCCTCAAAATATCTAACTCTGAGATCCTTCGTCATTTTTTTCGGAGGACATCTTCGACGAGGCACTGCAGGACCATCAATATCAAAATCTGAAGCTCTTTTTTTTGGCATCCTCATAGAATGAGAGAAAAACTTCGTCTGTTCTAAGAGACTCCAGAGTTTTCACCGTGCCATTTTCTGACCTGCAGCCGACAAAATATCGCTCTGATGGAGCAACTGTTCATCCAACAAACAACCAAAGAGGAAATCACATTTGTTCGTGTAGGTTATAACCCCTCTTATTCTGCATCTCATGTTTGAAACTTTTACATACTCCATCGATTCCTCCCATGCGCCCAATAATACTTTGTAATTAAGTTTTACTAGTACACCTAAAAGCATATGATCGAACTGCTCACCTTGTTGGACACAACACTCTTATTCCAGGTGAGGAAGTCTCTAAATTTTCAGATTCTTTCAAATTTCTAAAAAATTGCTTCTGTTCTTGGCGACTCATTGATCTATTTTCTTATTTCACGCGTTACTTGTCATTTCGCGCGTTACTTCAAGGGCATCTCATCCCGTGGGGATCCGGGTTAGAATAAGTCCTCGGCACCCCCTTGCTTGTCGTAAGAGGTGACTAAACGGGGCGGTCCTTCGGATGAGACCGCAAAAACCGAGGTCCCGTGTCACAGCAGGTGTGGCACGATAAAAATCCCTCCCTGCTCAATGGCCATAAGCGCCGAGCATAGGCCTAAATTTTGCAGCCCTTCACCGGCAGTGGTGACGTCTCCATACGAGTGAAATATTCTTGTGAGGGACGTATAAAAAATCAATCAAGGGCATCTCTCATAATTGTAGATGATTTAACAACATTAGAGTATGACCATAACAGTGCGAATAAGTTCTGCTCTCTTATTCCATATTCCAATCCTGCACATAAGCAAATGATCTAGTCAAGATATTTATTTAACCAAGGCGATTTAAGGGACAAAGTGCATACATTGGATCAAGTTTTCATCAAAAGATATGTGCAGAGCCTATTTTACAGAAATTATATTTCTTAAAATGCATTAAAACATGACTAGAAACATCGTCACCCGCTTCAAGTTCTAGCGAGAAAACATCGTCAACTTCGATCCATGAATTTACAGTTGAACGTGTACATGAGTGAAAATTCCAACAACCAATCAACTTAATGCTTCCCTGGCAAGGCAATGTTTTAAATTCATAAATTCATCGTCTAATAAGTCGTTCGCGCCGGTAAGTGAGAAAGTTTCCCAGTTTACTTTCGGAAGGTCGGTGGTGTCTTCCCAGGAACATTGTATCTGGGTTCTCTCTTCCACCAATAAAAAACTTGGCGCCACCATATAACTGAAAAATTGTTGGGTGTGGCGGAAAACATCAATTAATCAATCAATCTAATGAGTCGGTAAAATGAAGAGTTTTAAGAGCCCACCTTTGTTTGGAACAGCCATCTGCCATCTTGTTTTGTCCAACCTGCACACGATCATGACAGTGGTAGTCTCATCAGCCATTATGGTTAGAAATTTGACATTTTCTAAATCTTTCATAACATTTCTAAGAACTTGATTGGTCATTACTTTAAGTGCGTCGTTTTGAACTTGTACTGAAACATATTTGTCAATTTTTCTCTGAATCCATGCCTGCAAAACAGGATCACCCTCTGTCTGCAGTTTAACCAACTTGTGAAAATTAGAAGATCTCTCCTGTTTCCCCCTGATTGGAATATTTTGTTTTGCTAGATATCTTAAACTCCCAAGTATTTTCAGGAACCAATCTCTGTTGTCTTTTTTCTGTTCCGAGTGTTGTTAACTGAGAGATTCACCAACATCCTTTAATACTTTTGGAAGTGTAAACGATCTCTCAACTGCCTCTCTATGAGACTTGTTGGCATGTTTTTCGAAGCACATTGTGGCTTTCTTCCAATTACGGAATCCCGTTGACAAAAATGCCCTCTACTTATTATGATTGGACAACATACCACTCTTGTAAGCTGTTTTACATCAGGTGTAGGCCATCTGACAGAATGTGCTAAGTTTTCTGTTCTGTCCTTGTCCAGTTTTTGCTTTTTGGGCATTGAGGTATTACTTGGACTATCTTCAAGCTCAGACTTCTCACTTTTTAGATCTTCATCACCCATTCTGAATGTAGAAGGATTTTCGAGCGTATACTGAAGCTCCGGTTCATAACCGCTTTCCAAATCAGAGCTGCTAGGGTTTCCTGAACCCTCGGTAAGAACATCCGATGGAACACATGGAACAAAGTGGTTAGAAGACCAATGCTGTCGTACCACATTGGGTGTATGAGTACACATCACACATATTTCATTCGAAGTCACATCGTAGTCCTTGAACAGACTTGTTAGTTGATAATGACAGTCTCTGCTGATAGTATGATAAATCTGCCTCTACAAGTCACCTCTCAAAACGGACCCGCCTCTGAAAAATGACCCCTATAAAAAAAAAAGATCCGCCTCTAGAAAGCCATCTCGTGAAAAAGATCGGTCTCTTAAGATAGTTCTGCCTCTTAAAAAGGTTAAAAGAAATAAACGCGTTTGGACTCGTTGTTGGAAAAAACTATAAAAAGAATGACGCAATTTCAAATATCTTAAATCATGGAGATCCTAAAGGCTATATACTTTGATCCTAAGCATCCCATTGCCTATGCCGAATCGGACAAAATATACAGATGGTTTAAAGATAATGGTTATACACTGTCTAGATCTAAAATAAACAATGGCTACTCCAACAAGAGGATTACGCCATTCACCAACAACCCAGACGACAATTCCAGAGAAGGAGAGTCATTTCCACTTATCCGGAATACATGATCGATGCTGATTTAGACGATTACACCTCATATTGGAAAGATAATGATGGATAAAAGTATTTTCTGTTGTGTATTGATTTGTTTTCGCGTTACGTATGGGTCAAAGCTTTAAGGAATAAAACAAGTACAGAGATGAAGTCTGCCTTTAATCAATTATACGATGACGAGTTTAAAGCTGAGCACATGAGAACGGATAAAGGAAAAGAATTCTGGGGTGAAATGAAAAATTGGTTCAAGTCAAAAAACATTCGACATTCCGCGACTCAAAATTAAACAAAGGCTAATTATGGAGAAAGGGCGATTAAAACCACCAAAAAGAAAATAGCGCGTCACATGTCTTTTTAAACAGACCCATCGTTGGTTAGATATATTAGAAAAGGTGGTTCATAGTTATAATCATTCTTATCACCGTAGTATGAAAATGAAGCCGGCCTAAGTTAATTACAAAGAGATTATGGACATTACAGTATGAACCTAAATAATCATTAAAACAAAAGGTGTCCCCTAGATAAAAGGGTATAAATATAAGGTGGAAGAAATGGTTAGAATCAGCACTTTGAAGAGAACCTTTGAACGAGAATATGATGAAAGATTCACACGAGAACTGTTTGTTGTGAGGAGCCTTAAACTATCGCAGGGTCTGCCCATTTATGAATTGAAAGATTATGAGGGAGAGTCCATTGTAGGGACGTTTTACGAAAAGGAATTAGTGAAGGCCCGTGTCAGTAACACGTATAAAATTGAAAAAGTCATACGAAAAGGAATTAGTGAAGGCCCGTGTCAGTAACACGTATAAAATTGAAAAAGTCATACGAAAAGGAATTAGTGAAGGCCCGTGTCAGTAACACGTATAAAATTGAAAAAGTCATACGAAAAGGAATTAGTGAAGGCCCGTGTCAGTAACACGTATAAAATTGAAAAAGTCATACGAAAAGGAATTAGTGAAGGCCCGTGTCAGTAACACGTATAAAATTGAAAAAGTCATACGAAAAGGAATTAGTGAAGGCCCGTGTCAGTAACACGTATAAAATTGAAAAAGTCATACGAAAAGGGATTAGTGAAGGCCCGTGTCAGTAACACGTATAAAATTGAAAAAGTCATACGAAAAGGGATTAGTGAAGGCCCGTGTCAGTAACACGTATAAAATTGAAAAAGTCATACGAAAAGGGGTTATTCTGACCTTCTAAATACGATTTTTGGATTCCGATGGCAGATTTTAAAAAATGTATAAATAGGACGAAAGTTTTCCTGGATTTCAGTCATGTCTCATTATTTGTTTTTGTCTGGGACATCCCCTGACTTTACAGTAGAATTAAATCAGCCTCTAAATTTAGAAGGAGAGTGGGAGGTGGGACTTGTAGAAATGGTGGGTTTTCCCTCCATGTCTAGCCTGTATTATATTTTGTCTGATCTGTGCGAGTATAGGATCCTTAATTCTCATTTACTCCCTGTGCTGCGCTGCATTTTCGCGGAACATTCGTTTTTGAAAGAGGTGTATCTGCCCACCCTTTACCTCCCCGTATCTAAAACTAGGATTGAACGCGTGAGAATCTATATAAAGGACATAAACTTTCAGATTTCCTCAAATCTTAATAACACGTTGAACTGTACACTTCATTTAAGGGGAAAAATGGATTGAGAATCTAAAGTCCCCTCCGTGGAGGAATTGAAGGACCATTTCCGAGCTCAAGCCAACTGGAAAGGACATCCTTCTCGTTACTGGGACAAAGTCGAGTCTAGGATATATTCGAGTCCCATTGCCCAAGAATTAAAACGAGCCGAATCCGATGTGAAGCGAATGAAAAAGGAGGGTCAGCCCATGCCTCGTGAACCCATTCTCACTCGTTTAAAACCTCAACATATGCCTTCAGGAAAGAGAAATAAAAAACCTGGGAAAACTATAAATAGGAAGGTTGATCAAGGGTGGGCATAATTCATCATGGAAGAAGGCAAGAATTACGATCATCGTTTGCAATTATTTTTCGTCCTTTCCTTGTAGACGGCCATACAATCCATTGATTACGTAGAAATCAGACCCGTACTAAGGACAGATAGTGAAGGACGGTCCAATTGAATTTAATATTCTGGGAAATACATATAATTATGTAGATTTGAAAAATTCCAGGTTGAGTGTGAAATTAAGATTAGTGCAGGAAAATAATTCTCCCATTAACGCGGAGAATAAAGTTGGGCTAGTGAATAACCCCATTCACAGCATTTTCTCTACGTGTGAACTCAGTCTCCAACAGCAGGACACTACCAAAGGAGTGCCCTCTAATAACCCTTACAAGGCCTACCTAGATGTGATCACGACTTCTGATAGTAAATTGAGGGAAGAGTGTTTATCTAGTCAGATTCGACAATGTATATGGATGATGCAGACCCAGTCGAGGGGTGGGGTGGGTAATACAGGGTTGTATATCAGATCGCAATATACGAAGGAAGGGAATATAGTAGATTTAGAAGGTCCGCTTTATGCGGATCTCTGCCAGCAAGATAGGCTGATTATCAACGGGGTTCAAATCGGATTAAAGTTGCGTCCGCACAGAGATGAGTTTTCCACATTGACCGTTGATAAAGTAAAACACAAGGTGGAAGTCAGGGATGCCGTGTTCAAAGTGTGTTTTGTGAAAATTCATCCCAGCTTTATCCTGATTCATAGTAGAATCTTATCTGACCACCCGGTGATATACCCCATTTAAATGTTTCAGCATTTCCAGAGGACAATATAAATTTTGTGCCGATAACTTTTTTAATGCGGTTCCCGATGTTCTGTACTTGGGATTAGTCAGCTCAGAAGCCTTCAATGGTAATTATGGTAGGAGCCCGTTTAAATTCCAACATTATGATTGTAATTTTGGGGCTTTTTACGTGGATGGGAAATCGATACCCTCTAAACCCTTTCAACTCAATTCCGGGGTGGTGGTGGTACCTACTTAGATGTGTATTCGGCTTTTATCGAGAAGGGGTCTTGTTTAATGTCCAAAAATGACTTTCCCAGGGGTAACTGCATTTATGTTTTCAAAAATAAATACGAATATCAGGGCTTGCAGTCTGTTTCGGAAAAAGGTCAACTGAGATTAGACTTGAAATTTGCCAACCCCCTACCGGAAAGTGTTACGGTTATTTGTTACGGGAAATTTTCTAGTGTGTTGACCATTGCCAATACGAGGAACGTCAGTGTAATATGAATACCTTACAACTCCTCACTGCTATGTATCATGACTTGGAGATGAGTGCTAGAGTGGGAGGGGTATGGCCGGCTGATGCTTTATTGCATCTTTAGTGGGAGAGACAGTCATTTATGGTAGTAAACAATTCTAAAGGTCTAGAAATGGGAAGACATTGGGTAGCGTTATACCTCCTGGAAAGCGGACCGGCCTAAAAATTTTTACCCCTTAGGTCACCCTCCCGAACATTATCATTTTTATTTTAAGAGGTTTCTTTTAGAGTATGGATATTTTTGGAATAAGGTGGCATACCAATCCTCCGGTTCGGTGTTGTGTGGGGAGTATTGTTTATATTTTGGTTACCATCGCACTAGAGATCTGAGTATGGAGCGGGTATTAAGGACAATACGATTAAGAGATGATGATCAAATGCATCAGTTTTATTCCCAAACCCTCGGTAGAAAAGTATAAATAGATGGTCTTTCGTGGTAAATTATCAGTCATGGAGGAAACAAGGTGTGCGAAACGGGCCAGGGTTTTAAAAATCGTGTAAGGATTAGTCATGTTCACTTTCATATCGGCTATCCTGGACTAAATGTAAATAGAAGGCACTGTAATGAATATGACGATATTAGTGGTCATGTATATTATGTCACTGGCTGTACCGTAACTGCATCATACGACCTACCGGACCATTACATCATCAGAGTATGTAAAAAGAAAGAGACGGTGACCCTGGACCTGCGGAAATATATAAATAGGAATTTTGCATCGGAAGGATTGACATTGACCTTTAGTCAGTGGGATTATTTTGACAGAATACGTGATATTACCATGTATTTCTAACAAGTTATTGGAGAAGATTGCTCATTTACATTCGTGATGTCGAAGGAATCGGATCGTTGTTATAGAATGCTTCGACAACAATTAAACGGTTGCTTTATCTTGAAAGATAAACGTTTAGTGTATAGGAAAGGTGGGAAGAAGAGATTGGATGAGATCGTTGAGAAAACGGTTCAATTATTAAATAAGGCGAAAAAATTGAATAAGAGAGCAACAAATGAGGGGTTTCCTTTACATTCAGACTGTTGGGGGAGGCTGACCATCAAAATCAAGAGGCTATGTTTTATTGTCCGAAATGTCTGAGTCACACCCGTAAAGTAAATACGTAGAAAAAAAAAACGAGAAAAAGGAAGAGGTTAATTAACCGTGTGTAGTGCGCATGCGTGGGATGAGGTATATAAAAAGAGTGTTGTAAAAGAAATGATTCATAGATATGGAGGAACCTCAGATGGTAAATTTCCACGATCGTTTGAATATGTTTGTAGATTGGAAAGGACCCTTCATATGGCTGCTAGCGGGTTTTTCTTTAAGGGTCCGGGGGATTTAGTGCAATGTTATGAATGTGGTTTCAAATTGAAAAACTGGAAACAATTTCATTCCCCTTATTTTGAACACGACCAATGGTCTAAATCTTGTCCGTGTGTAGGTCAGTATCCTGAAGATAAATTATGACAAGAGTCTGAGTCGACCGATCAGGACACGAAAGTGCTCCGAGCTGTATGGGCATGATCGACAGGAGTAGTGGGTCATGATAAAAAAGAAATAGCAGGCTTGGGAACCTTCATTGGTGTTTGACAATGGCTTCGAGACAAGTTTACGGTGATCTGTTAGGCTTAAAGGAAGTAGATGCTATCTGTCATCAAGTGAATTGTTTAACGGTTAAGCCACATGGTCTTTCAGATCAATTAGCCGAAAGACATTCCTGGGCAGACATTTATAAATTGAGAAAAAGGGTGAGAAATAGGAATTTAACAACTTTGAAAACCAGAGGAAAACCGGGAAGTATTGAAATCTTTCGTAAAACGATTGCCCTGCAGTCGCATGCATGCTTGTGCAATGGGATTTCGGGACATGTGTAAGAAAAAGAAACATTCCTTCGTATAAGGGTACACGGGAAAATCGAATTCTTTGGTTAAAAAATTGTCTAAATGAAATTGGCTTGACTCCTTTCAGAACCATAGCATTTCTGTTTAAGATTGGGTGTGGATTGGCGGGAGGAGATTGGAGTATTTATTCCAAACTTATAACAGATTTTGCCAAAAGGTATAATAAACAAGTCATTATCATTGTTCCGAGAAAAAAAAAATTGTGTGATTTCTCCCTGTATATAGATTGGTTTAAAATAAAAACTGAAAAGGATGGGTCAGACCGCCATTTGAAGGGTCCCTGGCGCGGTCGTAGAGACTCGAAAACCCCTCGGGGCATGTCTTCCAAAACATGGTCCCTGGCGCGGTCGTAAAGACTCGTAAACCTAATCTCGGCTGAGATTCGGCTTGGTTGAATATTTGGACTGACGCCTTCACCGAATCTCGGAGCAGCCCTTTATAATTCATGTCTGGAAATTTACTTTCAGCTTCAGCCAGTTCTAGCAATTACTGTGCACTTAGGCGACACTGCTGTTCGCTTCAAATAAGTTATTTGGCTGTTAAACTATCTCTCTATCACTATTAATGTTGTATTACTTACCGTCTAAATATGTAAATTCCATAAAATAAACCATCACTAATTTTTCCGTTCAAATGAAGACTTCTATGGCGCAATATTTTATCTTCCAAAATTGAAGAGTTCCTATAGTTTGTTTTTTGAATTAGCGAAATGCAAGTAGGTATGTAGAGATACGATGTATCAGTAACTAGATTAAGCAAACTATAGGAACTCTTCAATTCCAGGAGATAAAATATTGTGCCATGGAAATCTTCAGTGCCTGTTTTCATTTTGGGATTTTTATACCTAAATGGTAAGTAATACAGCATTAATAGTGATACTAAGAGAGTTAGTATAACAGTCAAATTACTTATTTGAAGCGAACAGCAGTGTCACCTAAGTGCACTTTAATTACTAGAAGTGGCCGAAGCTGAAAGTAAATTTCCAGACATAAATTATGAAGGACTGCTCCGAGATTCGGTGAAGGCGTCAGTCCAAATATTCAGCCGAGCCGAATCTCAACCGAGATTATCGTAAACCATGAGTTGGTCCTCTCGAGGACGTTCCCCCTCGTATCGATGATCGGGCCGTGAACGCTGATCCGGTCGGTACGAGAACTAGCTTTGTGCTGCTGTGTGCCTAGGTCTCGTTAAAAAAAGTAAACCCATCTGCCTTCGGGCAGAAGGTCCAAAGTCCTGGTAAAGGGTGATGGCCAATCGGAACTCCTCGAATGTCTCGCGCACTCAACATAGATCTCGGATGTAATACGATGGCATCCATGAGCGAATTTGATGCATTGCTGTGACGTCACAATTGACAATGCATCAAATTCGCTCATGGATACCATCGTATTACATCCGAGATCTATGTTGAGTGCGCGAGACATTCGAGGAGTTCCGATTGGGGTGATGGCTACTTTGCCGGAAGGGCCGATCGGAAGCGGAAGGGCAGCCATTTTGGCGGAAGAGCCGACCGGAAGGGAGATCTTGACCGGAAGTGGAAATACCGCCATATTGGTGGAAGCACCGCCATCTTCCGCGGAAGAACCGCCAACTTGGACCCGGTTCAAGGGGCCACCTTTGTGCACAATATACTACGGGCAGTGGTGACGTCTCCATATGAGTGAAATATTCTCGAGAGGGACATTAAACAATATCCAATCAATCAATCAGAAACAGGTGCCCGTGGTCCCGTGTCACAGTTATGAGGTGTGGCACGCTAAAAAAAAAAAAACCGCCGTAAGCGCCGAGCATAGGCCTAAATTTGAAGCCCTCCACCGGTCTTGGTGAGTCTCCATATGAGTGAAAAATTCTCGAGAGGGACGTTAAGCAAGATGCAGTCAATAAATCAATCGGGGTTGGGGCATTTTGAACTGCGGGACTTCAGTCCAAACGAAGAGGTACATCTGGCACGCATCACTTTTAAGTCGAATATTCGCCCACTACAAAACCACCTGACTTCAAATTCTCAGGATTTCTGTCTAGCTGAAGTTTTGAAAAGTGTTTTGAACACAATCGATTTCTATTGTATCAAACTTGTAGATAACCAACAGATAGCTCAGTTGGTACAGCACCTGACTAGATAATTCAGGGGTCCCGTTCGAATCCCGGTCTGGTCCGTTGCATTTCCTCCCTTCCTGTTACATTTGGTGCCGTTGGCCACCCCTAGACTTGCAGGTGAAAGTCCTGTCAGGGACAAAGAGAATCTGGATTGATGTCTTCAAGTAGGAAGATATTTAAGGATGAAGGAATGCAGCAGTCAGCCAGGTTCGATAGCCGGTGGCCAGTTATATTAGCTCAGTTGGTAAAGCACCTGACAGATTCAGGGGGTCTGGGTTCAAATCACGGTCTGGTCCGTTGCATTTTCTCCCTTCCTTTTACACCCTTAATGATTTTTTCTAACCTTCAGATGTTTAAATAGAGTCCGACTTTGTAATGGTCCGACTTATTTGACACCCGTCACGCGATATCAATGATAGTCTAGTCCCCCTTCCCACAATTCTCTACATTAACGCAGAGTGTGCGAACGGAATTGTGGGAAGGGGGACCAGACTATATCAATGGGGTGGGTGTAAATGTAGTCCGGGAAATATAAAGAAAAACTTCATTTTAATTATTAACAAGGGGAAAACAAAAAACCGGAAATATGTTTCCTTCATAAAATCTTCGGAACTGCTTTTACACCCTAAAGAATAAATAAAAGCTATTTATTAGATAATTAGGCAATTTCCATACACAAAATTTACAATGAAGACTCTTGGTGATCCCCTAAAACGGGTACTACTAAACAGAGTACGTTAGAGTACGCTTGTAAAATTTCATAATTTCATGCAATTTAATTGTATATTTGTATAATATACCACTTAAATAAACACGATTATAAAATAATATTGCAAAATTTATCAAAAGTATTTGTTTTTTTAGCGATATTTTGACCAGAAAACAACATTCAATTTATTGAAGATTTATGGCATTCCGATCCCGATTAAATAATCGATAGTTCGTAAAATGGGTAGTAAAAATCGGGCCGGGTCGGGTCACCTTGGTAATCCGAATTTTTTAGTTTTCTTCGTTACTTTATTTTCGTTTGATGTGAAACTTCTTAATCTTAATTTGGATGATACATTGGGTCTTCGCTACAAAAATTACGGCATAATTTTGCTTCATTATGAAAATATCAACGATTGTTTATTTCAGGTTGGTAAAATGGATAGTAAAAACCGGGCCGGGCCGGGCCGGGTTAAATCACCTTCGTAATCCGAATTTTTTAGTTTTCTTCGTTGATATGTCATTGTTTCTTTTGAAACTTACGGAATATATTCTTAATGATACATTTAGTCTTCGACACAAATTTTAGCACATAATATTACCTATAGGTAAGGAATTCAATGATTGTGTGAAATCTGGTTGGTAAAATGGGTAGCGAGACTAAAACACACATTATTGCATATTTTCTGTATAATATGCATCTGCTGCTGAAAACCTAGCATTTTTTTCAATTCACTTAGAGTTGAATTTGATACTTAATGCATTATTTGACCATTTAAATGTCTTTTATCTTAATTATCGGCGATTTTTCCAAACCCGGGCCAAAAGGAAACCGGATGCGGTCGACCCGGGCCGGCGTTATTTATTCCGATTTAATTGCTAATGCTTTGGTTAATTAACCAATAATAATGGTCCTAAAAAAATATCACCAACTGATAAATTATGCCTACTTTATGAATATTTAAACTGAAGATAGAGTTTAAAGAGGATTATATGGAGAGCAATTAATTATTATGTATACCCTGCCTGATTAAAATAAAAAAAAAATAAAAAATGGTAATTTATTAAAAATCAAAAACACTTTAACCATACTAATTATGATCTGTATAATAATGACTTAAAATATTGTATTTATAGTGCTAGTATTCATCTTTCTTTCTTTTTTTTTTTTTTATTAATAAAAGATATATAATTTAAAAACATCTTAAAACGTCAAGATATGAAGTGTGCATATTCATAATATAAAATGATGGTATTATATATCTAATTTTTAAATGAAACAATTAACAACACAGTATATGTACATAGATTTTATTTTCAAAATGGCACTCAAGTAAGTCTGCATACATGCTTGTTATATTTTAAGTTAAATTTGAGGATCATGAAAATTGCAATATTGGTAGGTCTTCCTGCTCTACATCACTATGCATTTAGTTTTTCTTACATATATGTGGTAGTAGAGAAGAACATTGTTGAAAATTATTCAATTTTGTGGTAGTTTTTGCCCTGCCTTTAAGGCTCAAGGGATGTAGGAATCCTGAAATTTATGTCCCCTTTGTCCCAAAGATGCTTCATACCAAATTTGAAAGGAATTGGAATGATCATACTTATCAAGAAGTTAGAAATGTTCAATTGTTAACGCACGATGACAGACGACAAGCAATTTGCAATGTCACCCGAGACCTAAAAATCGTAGAAACGACTTTTAAAATCGTTTCTACGATTTCCTAAATTGTAGAAACGACTTTCTAAATCTTGGAAACGACTTTTTAAATCGTAGAAACGACTTTTTAAATCGTTTCTACGATTTTCTAAATCAAAATGACTTTCTAAATCGTAGAAACGACTTTCAAAATCGTAAAAACGACTTTTTAAATCGTAGAAACGACTTTTTACATCGTTTCTACCATTTAATAAATCGTAGAAACGATTATTTTTATTTTTTCTGCTAGGTTAAATTGGCACGAATACGCCGTCGTAAGTAACTTAATGATAGTTAGGTTAAACTTTAAATAAAAAAGATGGTTCTTATGAGGATACCTCCAAGTGGTAGGAACCGTGCAATGTCACGTTTCATGAGATCGTGCACGTGATAGCTAACATCCTCATTTTATTCGGAATTTTAATATCTGACCCGTTTTATCGTGTCCGGTTTCCTTTTGGCCCGGGTTTTAATCAATCGTGAATATTAAATATACAAGACTCGCATAACAAGTGCTACAGCATTTTGGTGATAAATTATCATAATATTTATCTAAATCATGTGTAGTTTCATTGTTGTGTCACATAGTTCAATCGTAATCGCAGAAAAATGTGTATTTTTCCTGCTACCCATTTTACCAACCTGAAATAAACAAACGTTAATATTTTCACAGTGAAGCAAAATTATGCCATAATTTTTGTAGCGAAGATCCAATGTATCATCCAGATTATGATTAAGAAGTTTCACACCAAACCAAAATAAAATAACGAAGAAAACTAAAAAATTCGGATTATGAAGGTGGGCTCGGTCCGGTTTTTACTACCCATTTTACCAACTATCCTACATTTACACCCACCCGTATCAATGATGGCTGCTTTCGGAGTTCATTTCGGAACAACTTCTGCGTGTCTTGCAGTTTACAAGGTAAATTACTAAATAAGAAAAACAGAAAAAAGACAAGAACTTGCGATTTTATTGGAGAAGAGATAAAACAGGGTTTCCCCCATGGAAATAGCGTATTACTGACAAAGGAATTTTTTTTATACCATAATGCATCATGAGGAAATTCGGACTCGGCATGTATTGCATTGTATCATGCCTTCGTTTGTTTACGATATATTTTTCGGTTGTATTTTTTTTTTTCCCGTGAGATTTTTTTTTAGCAAATATGAGACTGCACTTGAGGAAGGGGCTTTTATTCAACTTTGCCATTCAAGATTGAAAATTAATAACATGTGGTAGCCCATACAGAGGTTTGAAATTTTATCATTAAAGTCAATAAAATTCACTTGATTCACCAAGCCATGAGCTATGCTTAGCTCATGACTTGATGAAGCTATGCAAAGCTCATGGCTTGGTGAATCAAATGAATTTTATTTACTCTATTGATAAAATTTCAAACTCCTGTGGTAGTCCGCGGCAAATGGTATAACGATAGGCTTACACTCAAGGGTCAGAATTTTTTCTGCAAAATGGCCAACGTCATTTTTAAAACAGAAGGTGCGCATCAGAAAAAACTTAAGTTATTAGAATAACCGCAATTTAAAGAAAGTGAATTTTTTTTTTTACCACAAAGAGTATTTAACCCCTGATTTTCAAATCAGTGAGTATTTTGCTTTCCAGAAAAAGTCAAAAGAGTATTTTGTTAATTTACTGGTATTCTTTGCTGTTTTGCCACTAATACAGAATTCGTTTACTTAATCTAAATGACCGAATGTCTGACATATTAAAATTCAATACCTCAATGATAAATTTCAAAATGACAATGAAAAGTTTATGATAAAAGAACTACAAAGGCTTTTCACCCGTAAATATACAAGTTTTTATTGTACAGTATTGAATAAATTTCTTAAACACCAAACAAACAAATAAAACTATTTGTCATATTGTAAGTTACAGTGAAAACTGTTATAACTGGGGAAACTTAAAGCATTTTTAACCAAAAAATATCAGTTTCAAAGTCAAGAGATTTTGTGTCTTTCTATAGCATGTTTTAAAATTTAGACGAAACTAATTCTGCCCATATATATTGTTTGCACTTTGCTTTCACTGCAAATTACTGTCGGATTCCCCTCACCTTGTACATACATGCCAACTTTTAAAAATCTCCATGGGGGATATCTAATCATTGTACATATATCATATATTAAACCAATATCAAGTGTGTTTGATCATTAACTTTAACAAAACTTAAAAAAAAACACTTTGAAAGATATACATGATTATTTTATTGACTATTCAGCAAAAAGTTAAAAATAAACTAACATATCCTCTCCAACAACAAGTTACATACATATCAAATAGTACTTAAAGTTGCATCTTTTCACACCATAACATGACTGGATTATATATCAAAATTTAACTTTAAAAAGCACATGCATTTAGGTACGACTACAAAGGCGATCTTGCTGTCTGTAAACATGGGCTTGCAGAGTCTGGTGGAACAATCTGCATTGCAACCAAAAAAGGAGTGTGCTGCCCTGCCACGAAGTTTGTGAACAAAACCTTTGCACCCATGACATCTGAAATAATTACCAGAAGAAAAAAAGTCATCGAAATATATGTTTTTACTTGTAAATTAAGGCTATTTGCTAATGTCAAATTCAGTAGACTTGTACGAATTACGCATCACAAAGTCTATTGTATACTACGCCCCCTATAATTTTATAATACATCGCTATAGATTCGGATAGCCTATATTATTATAATTGAAAAAAATTATATATTTGACGGCATATTTTGGATGCTGTCAGCGAAAGGCGAAAATCGGGAATGTCTGATTGTTAGGTGGTGACACTATCATCATTGTCATTCATGTTTGTGTAAAGAATATGTCAATTTGAAATCCGTTTTCCCGATTAATAATTACTATCAAAACATGCCCCTCACTGTCCAATAAACACCCTGACACAGGTAGACCAGGTAAATTACACCACCCCGATACCACGCGACACAGGTAAACAGCAATGGCTGACTATTGTCCCGATTTCTGATTGGCCAGCCACAAAGAAATGACGCGAAATTTCAAATTTCGGTTGGAAATCGGGGTTTGTTGTCGTAAAATGGGAGATATTTTTAGAAAATCGGGATTTCAGGGTATTTTTGCAATCCTTATCGGGATTTGCTTTTTCAACTGCTTCAAATCGGGAGAATCCTGCACAAATCGGGAAAGTTGGCATGTATGCTTGTACCATTAACCAAGAATTGGTTTTCCTCCACCTGTGTAAAACTAGTGCATTTGTGATGGAAGTCAAATGAATAAATAAAGTAAATAAATGTGTGACTCCCATTCTCACAAATGCTTTTAAATAGTTAGTGAGACAATGCTGCAGAAGTGGCCTTTCAGTAAAAACTATAAGTTTAACGGAAGAAGTATCGTTTGTCCGGTGACATTTTTGTGCCACGTCTAGGATTGATAATACAACTTTCTTCTGCTCACTCTACCTCATTAAGAAAGAAGTATAACAATTAGGCTTATACTTAATACAGTTGTTTTGAATTCTCTCTGTATAACAATTAGGCTTATACTTAATACAGTTGTTTTGAATTCTCTCTGTATAACAATTAGGCTTATACTTAATACAGTTGTTTTGAATTCTCTCTGTATAACAATTAGGCTTATACTTAATACAGTTGTTTTGAATTCTCTCTGTATAACAATTAGGCTTATACTTAATACAGTTGTTTTGAATTATCTCTGTATAACAATTAGGCTTATACTTAATACAGTTGTTTTGAATTATCTCTGTATAACAATTAGGCTTATACTTAATACAGTTGTTTTGAATTATCTCTGAGCCATCTTTCAAAATTGTCATTGGGTGCGTTCACAATTCTTCCATTGGTACAAATATCAATTTTGCCATTGGTTGTCTTTGGTACCAATGTTAAACAATGGTACAATTGGTTGCCTTAAAACTGTGAACGACAAATTGGCAAACCAAAGACAAAATAACAGCCAACGGTTGCCAATGTTGACCATCGGTACCACTGGTTACTAATGGTCACTAATGATAGTCAATGGTTAACAACGCCAAATGTTTAGTTTTCTGCTATTTTCAGAAATTACAAACCTAACAAGAATATTTGTTGCACTGCTGAAACAAAATGAAACTAATCTCATGGACATGATCACGTGTCATCAGGTGATATTCTTTTGCTAAAAAAGCGATCATTTGTACCACGTATGCAACACTATGTTGAGGTTACTATTCCACAGTAAAAGTTAAAAGTCATTTTCGAATGTCAAGAGGTACCTACCAGGCAACATGCTTGCATTTGCGACCACTACCTGAATATATTCAAGCAACTGGACCAATTCCAAATGTTGAAAAAGATGTTCTAATGTTTTTATGGTTCATGGGTATGTAAAATTAGAATAATTCTCATTTGCTTGCAAATATTTGTAACATGTAAAATTAAACTTGCTTGTTTTATAAAGTAAAATGTCTTATTACCGGGTTTCAGAAGTATTAGCATTATAGACTTAAACGGTATCATTGCAGGTAACCTTGAGAGTATAAGATCCATGTCAGACCTTCTTTTCAAATCCATGAAAAGAACAGGATCTGCACTAATTAAAATTATGCCAAATACTATCAGGAATGATTCCCGCCGCCATCTTGTCGGTGACTCTAATAAATGAAAACTCACGTTGGTAATTCTACCGTGATTCTACCGTGAATGTGGTTGGCCTGCAGAATTGGTAACCAATAAATGTTACCAATGGTAAACATTAGTACTAATGTTTTGCCAATGGTAAATTGCACCACCAATATCAACCAATGGGAGAATTGTGAACAATGGGTGTCGAAAATAGAATGAAAATTTCAGAAAAATTTGGTTTCCGGATGATAACTCAGAAAGTTTAAATCCGAATCAAATGAAACTTTGATATATTGTTGGGTACCAGGTAAGGAAGACGCCTATTGATTTTGGAGAGAAAAGGTCAAAGGTCAAGGTCACAGTGACCAAATATAGAATGAAAATTTCAGAAAAATTTGGTTTCCGGATGATAACTCAGAAAGTTTAAATCCGAATCAAATGAAACTTTAATATATTGTTGGGTACCAGGTAAGGAAGACCCCTATTGATTTTGGAGAAAAAAGGTCAAAGGCAAGGTCACAGTGACCGAATATAGAATGAAAATTTCAGAAATATTAATTTTGGTTTCTGGATGATAACTCAGAAAGTTTAAATCCGAATCAAATATACTTAAAGATATTGTTATGTACCAGGTAAGGAAGACCCCTATTGATTTTGAAGAAAATAGGTCAAAGGTCAAGGTCACAGGGACCGAAAATAGATTTAAAATTCCCAAAAATTTTGGTTTCCGGAATATAACTCGAAAAATTTTAATTTGAATCAAATGAAACTTGGATATATTGTTGGATACCAGCAAAGCAAGGCCCCTATTGATTTTGGAGAAAAAAATGTCAAAGGTCAAGGTCACAGTGACCGAAAATAGATTGAAAACTTCAGACAAATATGGTTTCTGGACAGTAACTTGAAAAGTTTAAAACTGAAATTAGTTCTTCACAATTATAAATCTGCCACATTATTCCTGACTTTACAATGTATCCCATGCAACTCGGCTCATGCACCCCTGGGTGCATATATTGATTTTCAATAATGTTAATATCAGGGCTTAGTACTGGCCATACCATTCCAGGAATATTGTTGCCCTGTTTCCAATTAACTGTGTGCCTAGAAAGATGAGGTGTACCATTGTCGTCTTGAAATATCCAGGGTTCATTTGGAAAAACTTTTGTCACAAATGGCCAAAGATTTTCATCGGTGTTCTTTTTTTCATCTGTGCACTTTTGAGAATTTATGTTCCCATCCACAGGCACAAATGTGAAGACACCCTCAAATGTTATACCGTATATTCTCGCCTATAAGTCGGTCCGCCTATAAGTAGTTTGTATTTTTAAAGGTTATTTTGTAGGAATTTGCCATTGACCTGCTTATAAGTCGGTACAAATTTTAGTCAGATTCGGTTGACAATTTCAAGTCAATGCTCTAGTGTTTTACCTATGTTTCAAAAAATATTTTGAGAAATTAATAATTATGATGTGCTCAATATCCAAGCCATATCTGTTTGGGGTTTAAACGCAATTCTTGATCTATTATGGGTAATGATCCCTTGTGTACCTAAGCAATTATGGTCTCCTAATTTCCAGTACCTGACACCGTGTTTACTTAGTGGCATGCGTCTCGTGCAAACTGTTATTGTGGGATTCCGGTATAATTCATTGTATCAACAATAGAGTTTTTAAGAGTCAAGAATGATGATCTAAATTAACTGTTAACAATATTCAATCTTTTATGAAATATATTTCAGCCGGTATACATATGAATATTTCAATATTATATCGGTTTCGTAATTCAATTTTACCGATAAACGGTGTGTAAATAATTTTTAACTAGATAAAAATATGTAAATACCTGTACTTTATACATAATTTTAAAATACATAAACAATACAATATGTCTCGATATTTGTGAACAATAATCATTTGTGTGGTAGTCCATGATAATCGTTGGAGTTGTTTAAAAAACACTACATTACGCCGCCCAGAAAAATACCAATCTTCTTAGGACGCGCCTATAAGTCGGACATAGAGTTTTGGACCAAAAAATGACTCCCAGAAATCCGACTTATAGGCGAGTATATACGGTACATCCCCAAAACATGACACAACGGGACTGGCAGTTTTGTCAGTTTTTTCCCCCCCGAGACAAAATTCAAGCAACTTTTCATCATCTCTCCTCCAGATATGCACTTTACTGTGTTTCGTCTTGAGAAAATTATTTTTCTCCAATAATTGTTAATGGTATAATGCAGTTTTGTACGACACCATGCCCTCCTTTTGAATCTATTGATATCATTTATACATATTTTTTTCTTTACAACCACTTCAGTCATCATTTCACAGTCGGTTCACTAATTTTTACAGGTTTTTTAGCTCACCTGAGCTGAAAGCTCAAGTGAGCTTTTCTGATCGCTTTTTGTCCGTCGTCTGTCTGTCTGTCCGTCTGTCTGTTAAACTTTTCACATTTTTCAACTTCTTCTCTAGAACCACTGGGCCAATTTCAACCAAACATGGCCAAAAGCATCCTTGGGTGAAGGGCTTTCAAGTTTGTTCAAATAAAGGGCCATGTCCCTTTCAAAGGGGAGATAAATGCAAAAATAGGGTGGGGTCATTTAAAAATCTTCTTCTCAAGAACCACTGGGCCAGAAGAGCTGAAATTTACCTGAAAGCTTCCTGACATATTGCAGATTCAAGTTTGTTCAAATCATGGCCCCCGGTAGTAGGATGGGGCCAGAAGGGGGGGGGGGATCAAAGTTTTACATACAAATATATAGGGAAAAACTTTAAAAATCTTCTTCTCAAGAACCACTAAGCCATGAAAGCTTCCTGACATAATGCAGATTCAAGTTTGTTCAAATCATGGGCCCCGGAGGTTGGATGGGGCCACAATAGGGGATCAAAGTTTTGCATACAAATATATAGGAAAAATCTTTAAAAATCTTCTTCTCAAGAACCACTGAGCCAGAAAGGCTGAGATTTACATGAAAGCTTTCTGACATAATGCAGATTCAAGTTTGTTTAAATCATGGGCCCCGGGGGTTGGATGGGGCCACAATAGGGGATCAAAGTTTTACATACAAATATATAGGAAAAATCTTTAAAAATCTTCTTCTCAAGAACCACTGAGCCAGAAAAGCTGATTTTTACATGAAAACTTTCTGACATAGTGCAGATTTAAGTTTGTTCAAATCATGGCCCCCGGGGGTAGAATGGGGCCACAAGGGGGATCAAAGTTTTACATACAAATATATAGTTAAAATCTTTTTCTCGATAACCACTGAGTCAGAAAAGCTGATATTTACAAGAAAACTTTCTGACATAGGGCAGATTCAAGTTTGTTCAAATCATTGGGGGGGGGGGGGGGGGGGGGGGGGGGGGGGGGTCAAGAACCATTGGGCCAAAGAAGTTGACATTTACATGAAAGCTTTCTGACATAGTGTAGATTCAAGTTTGCAAAGGGTAGTTTGGGCCATAATAGGGACTAAGGTTTTACATGCAAATATATATGGAAAGTCTTCAGATATGGGCCAAGGTGACTCAGGTGAGCGATGGGCCTCTTGTTCTCATTTAAAAGGTTAGTTATGTCTTTCAAATTCTTCCTACATTCCGTTTTCACAAGCTACATCGTCTGTCTGTTCTGTCACTACTCATTCTAGGTCGTCCACCTCGCTGCTTATTTTCCACAGAATTCCCGAGTCAAAATCGTTTTAAATACTTGTAAACTCTTGCAGGATTAATTCCTAATATTGAAGATATTTTCCGACTGCCATGTCTGCATGCCTTCATCAAATATTTTACAATAGCATTTTTCGTGTCACGTACTAGACAGTTCTCTACCTCGAAATGATTCTAAATTCTTTTGATTTTTATTATACTTGGTAGGATGGAAAAACAGATGTGGTAGCCAATGATCTAGGAGACCGGACAACACCATGTGTGGTGGCTTACACAGAGCATGATCAGGTATCAACAAATCTAATATAGTGGTGTCATTTCCTGCTCTCCAAAAACAATATCATGTATTCATAAATGGATAATAAAACTATTGTATGGGATTACATTTGTTTTCTAATACTGTATGTATTAGTCAATGAGAAGTGCTTTCATAATGAATACTGTAGATTCCTAAATATACATGAGGAATCATGTTGATCTAGTGAAAAGTACCATTCATGAAATGGAATTACTTTTTTTTTTCTGTTGCTGAAATACATGTAAAAACTCTTGATCATGTCCCAGAGATTGATGTCTACGAGTCATTTTGCATAAAATGAGGAATCTCTAGTAATTAACACCTCTTGTATTAACAAAATCACTGGTGTGCAACAATATCTGCAAGGAAATGTTACTTGTAAATATTGATCTTCTTGATATTTTTGTAGGAAAATAGAAAATATTAGAAATTGATGTACAATACTGTTTACTTTCTTATGTTCAGGGGAAAACTCGAGTGAGATTTTCTGATTGGAATTTGTCATCATTCCTTCCATCTTGCTTTGTGTCTGGTTAAAAACTTTAATAAGGTTGCTAATAATGATACCCCTTGCAAACAAAAACAAAGTGTGTGTGTGTGTGGGGGGGGGGGGGGGGTGCAGATAATATGCATATAGATGTCATCTTGTCTGTCTGTATGTCAAGTTATGAAAAATATCTGTTCAGTGTTGCAAGTGGCTTTAGTTTAGTTCGTAACCATACCATTAAAACTCTGAAATTTTTAAGTCTCCCAGACTTATTGTATTTGCTGAGTTCTTACTTTAAGTTTTCGAAATGAAGTTTAGAGATTTATTGTTTTTGCTCAGTTTTCATTAATTTAAGGTCTTCCATTTTCAATGGAAGACCTTATAGTGATTTTACAGTTTATTTAGGTCTTCCATTTTCGACAGAAGACCTTATAGTGATTCTATAGTATATCCATGTACCAGTAATGATAATATCTCTGATGCTTTTTCTCTTCAAAATTCACTTCCACTGTCTTCTTGTCAGCAAATATGGCTGATTTTCTGTTTTTAAAAAAGAGGTTTTGTTCATGTTAGTTCTCAGAAACGATGAAAGATTAAGACTCTAAGCTTTTATGAAAGTTGAAGATAACGAACAGTGATCAATGCAAGGTGAAGATAACGAACAGTGAGTAATCAATCTCATAACTCCTATAAGCAATACAAAATAGATAGTTGGGCAAACACGGACCCCTGGACACACCAGAGGTGTGATCAGGTGCCTAGGAGGAGTAAGCATTCCCTGTTGACCGGTCACACCCGCCGTGAGCCCTATATCTTGATCAGGTAAACGGAGTTATCCATAGTAAAAATCAGTTTGCCAAGATCGGCGTAACAATCAGTATGAAACACATCAGACAGCGTTTGCCCCAATGATAGGTTGTATTTACAAACTAGATTGTAATCATGACCATAGAATTTGCGAAATGCTGACTTTAAACGAGACTGTTGGAAACCCTGCACCATCAACTTGATCGTCAGTAGCTTGCCTCGATTTAAGGTATTCCATGTATAATGAAAGGATAATGAACAATTTTGATGGATTTAGATCAACTTAAAAGTTTATTGTTAAATAATGATGAAAGTGAAGCAGATGAAATTCACAAGACTGGTAAATGATTTGAAGCTGACCTTTTTGCACTTAAGACTTTTTGGAAGAGTTTTCTGCCCTTTGTAGAAATAATAAAAATCTAATTTTCTAAAAATGTGTGTGGTCAATAATTAATTTTATTTCATATTTTCATAAAAAGAAAGTGTATGTAACTTTCTACCAAGAGATTAGTATGAAAATATAATTTGTTTTTAAAATATTGTAATAAAACATGCTTTTCCCATATACTTCAATGTTAAACTCTAGGTGAAATAAATCAAGCGGTAAACAAAATTTTGAAAATTCCTATGGTGGATTATTTTTATTTGATGAACTCTTCAAAATGATACCATGATTACAAATATTCAACCATCCATTTATTAGATATGAAATATGGTAATTATACATTGAATACCTTAAAAATTGACTATACGCAGAACAAGCTCTTGGGTATCGAATCAGTTGAGAGATATAAACACCATATGCAGGTGATAATCAGTTCTTTAAAATCCACATTTGATTTACACCACTTCTGGCATATGTAGTTGCACAGTACGTTTGAAGTTTCTCCTTCACAGCTGTTAATATTTTTGTGAGGAGCAAAGATAGTAGATTGGTAGAACATTTACTGGATCCAGCAATTTATCTTTGTTTGTAAGGGTCTTTATGAAGTTTAGGAATCCAGTATAGGTACAGTAACTCATATTCATCCGACCCATTGACTGGGATATTAAATGTGTCTAAAACTGAAGCATTGATTTTGAAGAATTTTGTCTTTTGAAAGGGCAGTTGGAGTATAAGTACGATTACCCAAAGTGGAATTAATGCCAAGATCGTTTAAAATACAGTTGTAATAATGAGCCTTACAAACAAAGACAATGTTTTTACAAGCTTTGTCAGCTGGAACCAAAACATATTCCTCATGTAACCTATCTAATTCTTTTATTATACCCCCCGCAACAAGTTGTGGGGGGGATGGGGGTGGGGGTGGGGGGGGGGGGTATACTGGAATCGGGTTGACCTACCGTCACCATATCATATATATGGACTACCCATGGGATGAAGATGTTCCCTATCGATTTTGGGGTCAAAGGTCAAGCGCACTGGACATCGAAGTAGCAATATGGTTTCCGGGCTCTAAAGCATTATCCTTTCCACCTACAGTCACCATATCTTACATATGGACTACCCATGGGATGAAGATGTTCCCTATCTATTTTGGGGTCAAAAGGTCAAAGGTCAAGTGCACTGGACATCGAAGTAGCAATATGGTTTCCGGGCTTTAAAGCGTTATCCTTTCCACCTACAGTCACCATATCATACATATGGACTACCCATGGGATGAAGATGTTCCCTATCGATTTTGGGGTCAAAAGGTCAAAGGTCAAGTGCACTGGACATCGAAGTAGCAATATGGTTTCCGAGCTCTAAAGCGTTATCCTTTCCACCTACCGTCACCATATCATACATATGGACTACCCATGGGATGAAGATGTTCCCTATCGATTTTTGGGTCAAAATGTCAAAGGTCAAGCACACTGGACATCGAAGTAGCAATATGGTTTCCGGGCTCTAAAGCGTTATCCTTTCCACCTACAGTCACCAGGGTCAAAACGTCAAAGGTCATGCGCAATGGACATTGAAATAGCAATATGGTTCGGTTTGTCATGCCATTTGTTTTTTACACTCAGAAAAGAGGTAGTTTATACCTATTACCAACACCCTTTGGGAGATTGGGGTAAGCGGGGGTATTCTTAGTGAGCATTGCTTACAGTACCTCTTGTTACTTCTGGTTTACTAAACACAAAAGGATAGATGGTACGTACTTTTGTTTTAATATGTCTAATGTGGGATTTTAATATTCCTCTTATACTTTTAATCCATTCTGACAATGTATCAAGTTCTTCTTTTTCATATTTAGCCCATCGTCTGGCATAATCCTTGACAGAATTCATAATAGAGATGAAGTTCTGTCGCCAATTGAAAAACCGAGGTTCTCTGTCTTTAGGACCTTTTAGAATAAGTGATTTGAGGTCCTCATTTTCAACTATATCAACATCACCAGTAATGACATGTCCAGCTGGACTATATATCTACATCACCAGTAATGACATGTCCAGCTGGACTATATATCTACATCACCAGTAATGGCATGTCCAGCTGGACTATATATCTACATCACCAGTAATGACATGTCCAGCTGGACTATATATCTACATCACCAGTAATGACATGTCCAGCTGGACTATATATCTACATCACCAGTAATGACATGTCCAGCTGGACTATATATCTACATCACCAGTAATGGCATGTCCAGCTGGACTATATATCTACATCACCAGTAATGGCATGTCCAGCTGGACTATATATCTACATCACCAGTAATGACATGTCCAGCTGGACTATATATCTACATCACCAGTAATGACATGTCCAGCTGGACTATATATCTACATCACCAGTAATGACATGTCCAGCTGGACTATATGTCTACATCACCAGTAATGACATGTCCAGCTGGACTATATATCTACATCACCAGTAATGACATGTCCAGCTGGACTATATGTCTACATCACCAGTAATGACATGTCCAGCTGGACTATATATCTACATCACCAGTAATGACATGTCCAGCTGGACTATATATCTACATCACCAGTAATGGCATGTCCAGCTGGACTATATATCTACATCACCAGTAATGACATGTCCAGCTGGACTATATATCTACATCACCAGTAATGACATGTCCAGCTGGACTATATATCTACATCACCAGTAATGACATGTCCAGCTGGACTATATATCTACATCACCAGTAATGACATGTCCAGCTGGACTATATATCTACATCACCAGTAATGACATGTCCAGCTGGACTATATGTCTACATCACCAGTAATGACATGTCCAGCTGGACTATATATCTACATCACCAGTAATGACATGTCCAGCTGGACTATATATCTACATCACCAGTAATGACATGTCCAGCTGGACTATATATCTACATCACCAGTAATGACATGTCCAGCTGGACTATATGTCTACATCACCAGTAATGACATGTCCAGCTGGACTATATATCTACATCACCAGTAATGACATGTCCAGCTGGACTATATATCTACATCACCAGTAATGACATGTCCAGCTGGACTATATGTCTACATCACCAGTAATGACATGTCCAGCTGGACTATATATCTACATCACCAGTAATGACATGTCCAGCTGGACTATATATCTACATCACCAGTAATGACATGTCCAGCTGGACTATATATCTACATCACCAGTAATGACAAGTCCAGCTGGACTATATATCAACATCACCAGTAATGGCATGTCCAGCTGGACTATTTATCTACATCACCAGTAATGACATGTCCAGCTGGACTATATATCTACATCACCAGTAATGACATGTCCAGCTGGACTATATATCTACATCACCAGTAATGACATGTCCAGCTGGACTATATATCTACATCACCAGTAATGACATGTCCAGCTGGACTATATATCTACATCACCAGTAATGACATGTCCAGCTGGACTATATATCTACATCACCAGTAATGACATGTCCAGCTGGACTATATATCTACATCACCAGTAATGACATGTCCAGCTGGACTACAGTTGAAAGAAGATGAAGAACAAGAACACGTAGGTGGATTAAGTATAAGATGGTCTATATCTAGGCAGTGCAAAGTTTGTTTATAATTAAAAAGTTGGATGCAATAGTAGAAGTATATTTGTTGGAAATACTGGGTGTAGGCTTGAAATAAGTTGGAATACACGACTGAACTCTTTTATGACATGTTGCTTATGTTGACGGCATCTATTCCTTTGTTTGTAGATTTGAGCTTAAAGGGACTGGTTCACATTTTTCATTTTTGATGTTAAAAAATAAAAATATAGCTCATTTGATGTTGGCAACCAAAATTTGGACCGTCTGAATGCAAAGATAAGAGCAATATTTTAGCTATAATTCTGTGTTATGTAAACAAAGACTCGAGTCTTTTTATGTAAACAAACAGACCTGTGAAACGTTACTTTTGTAATTTAAAGCATCTTCATTTTGTACAATCACAAAATTTAACTTTTAAATGATACATTTTACATAAAGTATACTTGTCAAGATGTGATACATGTATATATGATAAACTTGGATCAATTTCCATTTATTTTGAAAACCCTGTAAACAATAACACACCTCAAACTTTGTTAGGTCACCTGAGTAAACTCAGGTGACCTATTGCAATCGGTGGTCGTCCGTCGTCGTGCATTAACAATTGAACATTTTTAACTTCTTCTTGATAACTACCAGTCCAATTCTTTTCCTATTTGGTATGAAGCATCTTTGGGACAAGGGGGACATAAATTGTAAATTTCAGATCTCCAGCACCCCTGGGGCCATAGAGGTGGGACAAAAACTGCCCAAAATTGACCAATTTTCAAAAATCTTCTCAAAAACCGCACAGTCTTCACGAAAACATTTAAAACTTGCTGGCCAATTGGACCAGTGAACTGTCTGAATTTACTGGCCCACAGTGAAATTTACTGGCCCCCCAAATTTTCATAGTACATGTATATCACATACATTATGGAATGCATTGTAAAACTGTACAATTAATTTACTGAAACTATGCTTATTACTCATATTCATATCCACCCTAAGACATCCTTTCTGTCGATACCAGAAAAACAACACCGTACATGGTATTTTCTCTCTCTCTTTGCCCGCAACAAAAAGACTACAAATTCACGTATTTTTCACAAACGAGTACACCTTAGGAAGTAGCCTTCTCTACCAACATAAAATGTAACCGATTGATAAATTCTATAAACTATAGAAATTGCATAAAATCAGAGATAACTGCAATTGACGAAGTTCATTTTAATTGGACAATGCAATAAAGCAGCAGTTACCGCGATACAGAACGCGGCCATTTTTGTTGTTTCATTAGGTTGTTCGTTGAATATTCACGTCATCAACGTACAAGTTATCTTGACAATTACAAGTATAGTTATCATTCTTTACTTTAAAGAAATAAACAAACCATGATGTTAAAACACAAATACTTTATGTGCTATTTATTGTTTTATTTTGATGGTAATTTAAGTAAATAAAACGTTTAGATTTCAATATCTAAATCCAAAATTATATTTATTGTGACTTACAAAAAGTCTACAAGCCCATTGGACTTCCTGATTTTTTATTTTCACTGACCCGACCCTAAAATTCACTGGCCTCGGTCTTCGGACCACTGAGTTTTTTGAAGACTGCGCACATGTGTAAGAAAAACTAAATGCATGGTGATGGAGAGCAGGAAGGTCTCTATCAAAATTGTAAATTTCATGATCCCTGGGGTAGGGTTTCTGACCCCAGGGCGGGGCCAATCTTGGTATATAGTGTTTATGTGTAAAACACTTAAATAACATCTTCTTTACTGCTGTTGATACTACATTGAAACCAAATAAATATTTAGAAAGAGCAGGTAGTCCTTTACCAAAATTGTAAATTTGATGATCCCAGGGGTAGGGGTTTTGGTATCAGGATGGGGCCAAAATGGTCAGTTATTAAAATATGTAAACAATAGACATTCTTAACTTCTTCTTGATAACTATCGTTCTAATATCTTTTCCTAAATATTTGGTATGAAGCATCTTTGGAACAAGGGGGACATAAATTGTAAATTTCAGGATTCCTGCACCCCTGGGGCCTTAGGGGCAGGGCAAAAACTGTCCAAAACTGACCAATTTTCCAAAATCTTCTCAAGAACCGCACACGTGTAAGAAAAATTAAATGCATGGTGATGAAGAGCAGGAAGGCTTCTACCAAAATTGTAAATTTCATGATTCCTGGGGTAGGGGTTTTGACCCCAGGGCGGGGCCAAACTTGGTATATAGTGTTTACGTGTAAAACATTTAAATAACATCTTCTTTAGTGCTATATACTGTATAAAATCTAAATGCATACTTAGGAATAGCAGAAAAGGATGTACAAAAAATGGTGAATTTCAATCAAAACCCAGGGTTATGACTTTAGGATGAGTCCAAATAAGTCATATCTTTTGATGTTTTAATGTTAATACACTTATTATTTAAAGCCTTTCATCAGTGTATACACTTTTGAAGGCAGTGAAGTTTTTTAAGAACACGTCTTGTTTTATACTGTTGCTGAACATTAAAATTTAGCTTAGCTTAAGTATTCAGAACAGGAAATTTTTTCTAGATTTCATAGCCTATGGATGCTTTTTCACTAGTATCTAGGTGACCGATAAGGCCTGTGGGTCTCTTGTTTTCAAAACAAATAATAAACTCTCTATAATGAGCTTCTGTCATGATGAATAACCTTAATTTTTTTGTGAAACCTTCTAAACATATTATACTGTAGATTTTGATCATTTAATTTAGTGAAAAACAAAATTTGGAGGAAAATCCTGAATCAGTCCCTTTAAAGGGACATGGACATGATTTGAGCTGAAAATTTTCAAATTTTATTTTTCCATTTTTATTGTTTGCAATGCTTAACTAAAGTATTTCTAATGGTCATCCAAAATTTGAATATCAGTTGTTGATTTACAAGCGAGATACAGCACTCACAATTTTTTGTTATGTAAACAAGACTCGTGCCATGTTTTTGTTTACATATAGATGAAATAATAGAAAATAGCATGTTTAAAACAAAATGAGATGTGCCAAACACTACATTACAAAGAATTGTGAGCTCTGGTGTATCTCTCATGTACCTTGACATTTAACTGATATTCAAATTTTGCTAACCATTAGAAATACCTTAGTTAAGCATTATAAACATTAAAAATGAAAAAATAAAATTTGAAAATTTTCGGTTCAAATCGTGTCCATGTCCCTTTAAGGAACTGGCGGCATGATTTGGAAGGAATATTATCTATGACCTGTGGTTGCCTAAAGAGCCTGTAATTGGCAACATCCATAATCATAGAGTTCAGTTTACTTTTATGTTAAAAAATCCAAGTAGAGACTATAGCTGTGGCTTCTTGAAATAACGTATGTAAAACTCTCAATGAAACAGAGTAAAGTTTTGTAAGAATATGATGTGGACCTAATTGTCTGTCGACGTAAGGTAAAAGTGAAATCAAACGCGACCTCATTTATACTTGGTCTTGATATATGAATGATGTCCATGACTGCGTTTCTGTCCTTGAGTATTGGGAAAGAGTCCCATCACATTCACGTTATTTTCTTGAGGACTAGTCAAATTTTCCACATCATATACATTATCATTGCATCCATAGGGAAAGGGTGTAGCATACCTCCTTAATTAGCAGAGCGTATGCCCCACATGCGGAAGGTTGAGGTTTGGGTCCTCAGATAAAATCTTTAAAAAACATGTCAGTTAGAAAAAAGATATATCAGAGAAATATATTTTCAAAGGAAATTGAAATGAAATGGTCAAAATTCAGAAATATTACGATTTTTCAGATTTGAAACAAGCCCGATCTGAATTTGAATTTTTTCAAAATCCTTACCTTCATGGACAAGATGGAGTGGTTCGCTGAATTAAAATGCTTGTAAAGAAGTTGGGTTACCACCATTATTTATTTGAAATCTGTGCTCAGAGTTCCCGAAACACACCGGTCCTGCACCGAGTATCCCTGGTAAATTTTGAATGGGACTGGTAAAATAAAAATTTCATTGGTCAAAATGTTCAGCAGTTTTTAAGTCGGCTCGTGAAGCGAGATGCTCCTTGCTGTCAACGGTGATGCTGATTTTTAGCGGCTCACTAACTTTTCTGTTTATTCTTACACCGAGAGCAAATAAATCCCGCGCATAAAGATCTTCAAAAATTTGATTTCCTTTTTTTTGAACAGCTTCATTGTTTTGAACATGCACATACCATATGTTTAAATTTTTATAACAATGTAATTTAAATGAGTCCCCTCAATACTTTTAAAGAAACCATATATAGTGCACATGAATATATGATGTAAGCAAATTTTAAAAGTGTCGCATGCAATTGTACTTGTTTATTGAACTTGTGACATGGGTATAGATATATCAATGACAAATAATAGATTCATCGGTAAACATGAAGCAAATAGTGTAAGTAAATATTTTATAGTAAAGAAAGTAAATATCTCGGTTTCTGAGGTTGATAAAGCATGGTAAATATGGGTCTGTTATGACTGATTTATACTCCCTGTTGAGGCCTCATTGAAAGTGTGTAAAAGTCTAAATCTTGTGACTTATTTCTGTGGGAATCTACTACAGTGAGACAGAGAACAGTTTGTAAATATCACAGTTCGTGTGTACAATTCTGACGAAGCGACATTCTTGTCCTTATATACATACTACGGAGTGGTAATCTTCATCGAATTTCAGCAAAGCACAAGATTTTGTAGCATTAAAGTTTTAACAGACTAAATAATTTCTTTGGTTAAACTTCAAACTTTATGGAACGAGTGTTCAATGTATTGAAATAGCTGCGAAAAATGTTGTATCAAGGTGCAATATAATGGCCTCATTGATAATTATAAACATCATAATTATCAAAGCCAATAATTTGATCAATCAGTACTAAATGAAGAACTCAAACATAACACTCTGAAATTTTACCGTATTTAGATGGGTATAAAGTACATCAGTCATTTACTGCAAATGGAAAGTTAAAAGTAATCGCATATTCCCAGACCCATGGAAATCGTGCAGAAAGCCGTGAAGAGAGAAAGCTCTGACATAATCGTAATATCATGACAGTTTTTAAAAAAAAAAAGTGCATGATGATGAATTTTAATTTGCTGAACATTTCATGATAATATATTACAGGATGTAAGCAATATGCGTATTATATTGAGTTAAATATGAGTGTAATAAATATAATTATGCATTATTCCGATTGTATTTTTTGAAGGGTAAAAAATATGGAAGCCCATTAATGTCATTATAACAGTCACTAGTATTTCATTCTCTACCTAGACTATACATTCTCTACCCAGAGTTCCACGCACTATGAAGCTTGCGGTAATGCACCCTCTGGTGAGAGAATGTCAGTATTTACGTTTTCCGAAGTATGGAAACCAATTTAGTCATATTTCTAAATTCGTGTGACTTTATTTGAGATTCTGTGAACAATTACTTATGCCTCCTTTGAAAGAAGAAAGGAGGAGGGATTACTTACACTTGTCGATCGGTTGACCACATGTTCACTCAATATCTTGGGAATCATTCACTTGATAGTAATGATATTCCATATATGTTGGTTGGTTATGAGTAGAAGAGGACCACAAGTGATCTTCATGTCAAAAGGTCAAGGGTCAATCCACTCTGGATATAAGAATTCAATATCTTAATGACCCTTTGCTCGACAGACATCAGACTTGGAACACTGACACATCCTTAAGAGTAGATGACTTCTATTGATTTTGAGATCACATGGTTAAAGGTCAAGGGCCAAATTGGACATAGGAATATACTGTCCACTCAATATCTTGAGAACCCGTTGCTTGACAGACATCAAACTTGGAACACTGGTACATGATAAGGAGTGGATTATTGATTTTGAGGTCACATGGTCCAAGGTCAAGGGTCAAACTATATATAGGAATATACTGTCCGCTCAATATCTTGAGAACCCTTTGCTTGACAGACATCAAACTTGGTATGCTGGTAAATCCTAAGGAGTAAATGACCCCTATTGATTTTAGGTTCACTTGGTCAAGGGTCAAACTAGACATAGTAATATATTGTGTCCTATATTTCAAGAGTCAGTTGCTTGATTGACACCAAACTTGGTACACTGGTACATCCTAAGGAGTAGATGATCCCTATTTATTCTTAGGTCACATGCTCAATCCACTCTGGACATAAGATATTGTCCACTCAATATCTTGAATTGAATTATCAATTAAATTATTCATATGTATAACCCTTTTCAACTTTGCACCATGGGGAATATATGTTTAACAAACATTTCATGTTTTCTTTTTTTTATTTTGATAGTAGGTTTTTACGTCTAGTTGCTGAATAAACTCTAGAAATATACACTGAGAGTCAGTACAGTAAATCCTGCAAAAAGAAGTGTGCACACATACATACACGATGTTCTTCATCCTTAATTACTACTATCTTGCTTCTGGAAGATTACCTACTCCAGTTGACAATGAAGTGTGAGTCGACTCTCAGGCCCTTCAGGCCTTTCATTATTGACTGGTTATTAGAAAACATTTGATTTAATTAGCTACAATAAATAGATATTTTGATACAAGCCAATAAATAAATGTGTAGTTGGTTTTTTTTTTAATCCAGTGGATAACTTTGCGAGTTTTTCTTTTACACACGTCGGATGATTTCCTATTTGAGTTTAACATTTAAACATGTGGGCGATCAAATGGACATCAGCAGGTGAAGGTGGTACTAAATGAAAAGCTGAAGATGGAAAGACAGGTAAAATTAGTGATAAAGAAGTGAAGAGGGAGAGAAAATTCTACAAGTGGTTAAGTGAATGGAACTGGCTTGTGTATGATGGGAAGGTAATGTTTTACAAAGTTTACATCGCGTATGATGAATCGGGGAAAGGTCTTTCGAAAAATCCAATTAATTTTGTAAAAGGTGTGAACAATTTTAGAACCAGTGCTTTGATAGATCATGAAATGTCAGCCTTTCACAATGATGCCATACATTTTGAGGCTGTTAAAAGGAATCCTCAAGAAACGCCAGCTAGGAAGTCTCTCTGAACGAACGCAAACGAAAAACCTTGGAGCTCTATTTCAGAAACATCCACGTGGTAATTAAAAGTAAGAGACCTAATAGTGATTTTATGTGGATTAACAAGTTAGACATTGCTAAGGGTATCATTGACAGTGGCAACACATACAATAACTGCAAAGGGTATCATTGACAGTGGCAACACATACAATAACTGCAAAGCAGCTACTTGTTTCCTGGAGAATATTGCGGACATAGAGCAAGAGAACACTAAATAGAATCGGTAAAGATGGATCTACAGACTACAATGACAAACTGTTTATGAAATAGAGAGGGAATAAATTGGTCTGATCAGTATTTGAACTTTTTAGCTCACCTGAGGCAGAGGCTCAAGTGAACTTTTCTGATCAAAATTTGTCCGTTGTCTGTCATCGTTGAATTTGTCCGTTGTCTGTCATCGTTGTCGGCGTCATTGTAAACTTTTCACATTTTCATCTTCTTCTCCAAAACCACTGGGTCATTTTCAACCAAACTTAGCCAAAAACCTAGGTGAAGGGCTTTCAAGTTTGTTCAAATGAAGGGCCATGGCTTCCTCTTCAAAGGGAAGATAATTAGGGTAGGGTAATTTAAAAATCTTCTTAAGAACCACTGGGCCAGAGGAGCTGAGATTTACATAAAAGCTTCCTGACATAGTGCAGATTCAAAGTTTTACATAGAAATATATAGGGAAAATCTTTAAAAATCTTCTCAAGAACCAATGAGCCAGAAGAGCTGAGATTTACATAAAAGCTTCCTGACATAGAGCAGGTTCAAGTTTGTTCAAATCATGGCCTCCGGAGGTTGGATGGGCCAGAACTGATATTTATATATAGAGGGGAATAAATTACCATTTTACATATCTTTGGTTAGTGGGCCACAAGGGGGGATCAAAGTTTTACATGCAAATATATTGGAAAAATCTTTAAAAATCTTCTTCTCAAGAACCACTGAGCCAGAAAAGCTGAGATTTACATGAAAGCTTCCTGACATAATGCAGATGCAAGTTGTTCAAATCATGGCCCCCGGGGGTATGATGGGGCCACAAGGGGGGATCAAAGTTTTGCATACAAATATATAGGGAAAATCTTATAAAATATTCTTCTCAAAATCTACTGGGCCAGGAAAGTGGAAATTTACATGAAATCTTCCTGACATAGTGCAGATTCAAGTTTGTAAAAATCATGGCCCCCGGTGGTAGGATGGGGCGACAATAGGGGATCAATTTTTACATACAAATATATAGGGAAAATCATTAAAAAAATCTTTTGAAAAATCACTGGGCCAGAAAAGTTTACATTCACATGAAAGCTTCCTGACCTAGTCCAGATTCAAGTTTGAAAAAATCATGGCCCCCGGGAGTAGGTTGGGATCACAATAGGGATCAAAGTTTTACATGCGAATATATAGGAAAAATCTTTAAATATGAGCAAAGGTGACTCAGGTGAGCGATGTGACCCATGGGCCTTTTGCATGTTGTTGTGTTTACAGATATTCATTTGATATTCAGTAAATCATGATGATTGCTTTGCCATAACAAGTTACAGATCGATTTTGAAGTTTTCCTGGTCTAGTCTTTGTGCATGAATTTCCAACCATTCCTATTCTGGTTTCCCAATCTTCCCTTTTAACATAACCTTGGTCTCATAATAAACTTCGAATATTGTTGCGGTCCAATAATTTTTGCCTCCGTTAGGGGACTATGTATAGCTATGCAATACTTTCAGAATGCTTGTTGTAATGCAAATTGGGGACTAAATACTAGATGGTTGTGATTAAATGTACTTTCAGGCTGTTGGTGTAGCAGCAAAACAAGGGAGCATCAGAAATACACAGAATACAATAGGTTATGTGAAGTGTGTGTTGGGAAGATCATGGGAAGATCCAGTCACTCAGGAATATATCAAAAAATCACCAGTAAAGGTACAGTCAAGTTATGGTGTCCAACCAGAGTCCCTTGTATATTGCTTGACCCATCAATATCTAAGGAATGCAACTAATATTTACTTCTAGTATACAACATAATATATGAACAGTTGAATAATTATTGTGTAGTTATTTAATATCAATGAAATATATTTTGGTTATTAAATAAAAATTAATTTCTCAACAAAATATTGCCATTAATCATGTTTATGTATGCATAGTTAAATATCTTCATTTAAAGTCAGCATTTCACAAATTATGTGGTCGTTATAATGATCTAATTTACCAATACAACCTGTCATTGGATCAAATGATGTCTGATGTACTACATGAAAGGTGAAGATAACAAACAGTGATCAATCTTGTAACTCCTATAAGCAATACAAAATAGAGAGTTAGGCAAACACGGACTCCTGGACACACCAGGGGTGGATCAGGTGCCTAGGAGGCGTATGCATCCCCTGTCAACCAGTCACACCCAGTGTGAGCCCTATATCCTCATCAGGTAAACAGATATCTAAATGTCGAATTGAAGGCCACAGCAAGAGATTTTTTCTTCTCGCGTAGAAGTTTTTTAATAAATTCTGCTTCATAGGAATATAAAAACAGGTCAGCAAACAAAGGAGTACAATTTGTTTCCATGGGAATTCCAACAGACTGTTGGAAGACCTGATCACCAAAGACCACACAGATATCGTTCCCTAAGATCTGAAAATTCACTGACATTAGTTAGACCTAGATGTCGAACCTCCACATATGGAAACAGGCGCTTGGATGTGGCAGCAGCTACACTCTGGAACTCTCTGCCTGATACCCTCCGCTGTTGTCAGAATTTGAACACTTTTAAAAAACATTTAAAAACACATCTTTTTAGACTTGCATATTAGTATTATAGGTGGTTAAATCTTTATGGTTTCTTTACCATCATTTTAACATGACTTTTTCAAGTGTATAATTGTATATTTATTTCAACTATTGTATTTTATAGCATTTGATTGTACGGTGTGGAACTTTTTTCATGCATATCATGTTTTAGATTTTAGTAATTTTACTTCACATGATTGATGTTTTTCTAGCATTGTTTTGATATTATCTGTCTTAGTGTTATTATAATTTCCTTTCATTACGTTTATAACATGCTGTATCATTTTTATTGTGTGCAGCGCTTTAGAGTGGTTATTTATAGTCATATAGGGCGCTATATAAATAAATATTAATAATAATAATATTGTCAATGAGAAACTCCACCATTTTTTATTTCAACTTTAGAGTACTTGTGTGTGGAATCACCAATTGTTGTTTTGCCCTCTTTCAGATAGAAAATAAGGATGGAAACCTGTTGTATGTTGTGGATTTCAGAGGAGAAATTATAAGTGCAACTCCTACGGATGTAGCAACAGCTATTTACAAACAGATGAAAGGTGATATATTACTCAGCTTTATATACACAATCATTTTCCATCAGTGCAGACAGTTTGCAGAGTGTATTCATCTACAATAGGTAGTGATAGACGTAGAGCAGATTTTAGCTCACCTGTGTTGAAAACTTGAAGCTCAAGTGAGCTTTTGTCCATCATCTGTCTGTCTGTCATTTGTAAACTTTTCACAGTTTTGACTTCTGCTCAAGCTGAGCTAATTTCAACCATGCTTGACCACAATGTATCATTGGGGTAAAGGGAATTCAAATTTGTTCAAATGAAGATATTGAAGTTCCACATTTAATGTATTACTCATCCATACAAGTGGGAGGACACATTTTCCCTAGTGAGTCTTTTTAGCTCACTTGAGCTTTTCTGATCAAAACTTTCCATTGTCTGTCATTGGCATCGTTGTCGTCGTAAACTTTTCACACTTCCATCTTCTTCTCCAGAACCACTGGGCCAATTTCAACCAAACTTGGCACAAAGCATCCTTGGGTGAAGGGGATTCAAGTTTGCTTAAATCAAGTTTATTAAAATCATGACCCCCGGGGGTATGTTGGGGCCACAATAAGGGATCAAAGTTAGACATGCCAATATATAAAGAAAATCTTTAAAAATCTTCTTCTCAAGAATTACTGGGCCAGAAAAGTGGATATTTACCTGAAAGCTTCCTGACAAAGTGGAGATTTAAGTCTGTAAAAAGCATGACCCCTGGAGTTAGGATGGGGCCACAATAGGGGATCAAGTTTTACATACAGAAGGGAACCAAACTAAGTGGCACAAAGCATCCTTTGATGAAATTTTTTTTATATGAAATGCCATTCCGGTGTAAAAGGGCATATGATATTTAATGAATTTTTGGTCAAATTTGATAATTAATGAATTTGTAGTTGTTACCTTTGAAAAGGTTTTTCTGAACCAAGCTGCTTGTATAATGATAGTTATTAATTTTTACACTGGTGACATAAACATGATCTGTAAATATGTTGGTCATTTCTATGCGGAATAATGTTTATTCAATAGAAGGTCAACAATTTGATTACTGTACTGTAGACAGGTCACTTGATTCGTAGCCGGGTATGCCTGGCTTAGTTTGATTCGACTGGAATTTTATCAGAATCAAATATGCTAAATATCCTGAGAACCATTCACTTCATAGTAATGATATTAATTTCATATGTTGGTTGGTTACGAGTAGAAAAAAACCCCTATTGATTTTCAGGTCCATAGGTCAAGGGTCAATCTACTGTGGACATAGGAAGACACTGTCTGTTCAATATCTTGAGAACCCTTTGCTTGACAGACATCGAACTTGGTACACTGGTACATCCTAAGGAGTAGATGAACCCTATTGATTTTGAGGTCACATGGTCAAAGGTCAAACTGGACATAGGAATATACTGACCACTCAATGTCTAGAGAACCCTTTGCTTGACAGACATCAAACTTGGTACACTGGTACATCTACAGGAGAAGATGACCCCTATTAATTTTGAAGTCACCTGGTCAAAGGTCAAGGGTTAAACTGGACATAGGAATATACTGTCTGCTCAATATCTTGAGAACCCTTTGCTTGACAGACATCAAACTTGGTACACTGGTAGAGCATAAGGAGTAGATGACCCCTATTGATTGGTCAATCCACTCTGGACATAGGAAGATATTGTCTGCTCAATATTTTGAAATGGTTTGGCACTACTATCATTTAAATGATGCATGTGTATAATCTTTTTTAATTTTGCACCATTTAGGGCATACTTGTTTTACAAACATTTCTTGTTTAGAAATAATATTAAGCATATCTTCAATATCCAGTTGATGTTTCCATAAATTACTAGGCCAATTTTGAAGCATCATATAATGTAGTTCAAGAATAAATCTTTAATTGAACTCAAATCATATCATGTTTTATCATTCAAACTCAATGGTTTACATATTTAAATGATAAGGAATGAATATATTATCTTTTCGGTGGATGGAGGGATTCCACGAAAAAAAAGACGGAAAACTTTGCATCATGCGTTACGCTAGGATTACAGATCTGTGATACACAGCTACAACCATTACATTACAGATCTGTGATACACAGCTACAACCATTACATTACAGATCTGTAATACACAGCTACAACCATTACATTACAGATCTGTGATACACAGCTACAACCATTACATTACAAATCTGTAATACACAGCTACAACCATTACATTACAGATCTGTAATACATAGCTACAACCATTACATTACAGATCTGTGATACACAGCTACAACCATTACATTACAGATCTGTAATACACAGCTACAACCATTACATTACAGATCTGTGATACACAGCTACAACCATTACATTACAGATCTGTGATACACAGCTACAACCATTACATTACAGATCTGTAATACACAGCTACAACCATTACATTACACAGCTACAACCATTACATTACAGATCTGTAATACACAGCTACAACCATTACATTACAGATCTGTGATACACAGCTACAACCATTACATTACACAGCTACAACCATTACATTACAGATCTGTAATACACAGCTACAACCATTACATTACAGATCTGTGATACACAGCTACAACCATTACATTACAGATCTGTGATACACAGCTACAACCATTACATTACACAGCTACAACCATTACATTACAGATCTGTGATACACAGCTACAACCATTACATTACAGATCAGTGATACACAGCTACAACCATTACATTACAGATCTGTGATACACAGCTACAACCATTACATTACAGATCTGTGATACACAGCTACAACCATTACATTACAGATCTGTGATACTCAGCTACAACCATTACATTACAGATCTGTAATACACAGCTACAACCATTACATTACACAGCTACAACCATTACATTACACAGCTACAACCATTACATTACAGATCTGTGATACACAGCTACAACCATTACATTACAGATCTGTGATACACAGCTACAACCATTACATTACAGATCTGTGATACACAGCTACAACCATTACATTACAGATCTGTGATACACAGCTACAACCATTACATTACAGATCTGTGATACTCAGCTACAACCATTACATTACAGATCTGTAATACACAGCTACAACCATTACATTACACAGCTACAACCATTACATTACACAGCTACAACCATTACATTACAGATCTGTGATACACAGCTACAACCATTACATTACAGATCTGTGATACACAGCTACAACCATTACATTACAGATCTGTGATACACAGCTACAACCATTACATTACAGATCTGTGATACACAGCTACAACCATTACATTACAGATCTGTGATACTCAGCTACAACCATTACATTACAGATCTGTGATACTCAGCTACAACCATTACATTACAGATCTGTGATACACAGCTACAACCATTACATTACAGATCTGTGATACTCAGCTACAACCATTACATTACAGATCTGTGATACATAGCTACAACCATTACATTACACAGCTACAACCATTACATTACACATCTGTAATACACAGCTACAACCATTACATTACAGATCTGTGATACATAGTTACAACCATTAGAGATCTGTAATACACAGCTACAACCATTACATTACACAGCTACAACCATTACATTACAAATCTGTAATCCATAGTTACAACCATTACATTACAGATCTGTGATACACAGCTAGGACAGTTCTAGTTTTGCCCAAAACTTGACATGATCTGATTGCTGGAGGATATTAATTACTGAGGATAGGGTAAGGTCATGTCCCCATAAATGAGAGGATTGTTCAGAAAAAGTAAATTTGAATTATGTTCAAATGAAGGTCATATCCCCTTCCAAGAGAAGATTGATAATTAAAGTTCAGAGGAGACGATTTTTAAAAAAAATTGTTTTGCAAAAAGATTTGCTCATCTTTTATTACTCAATATATGTAAATAAGTAATTCAGAAAAAATTTTACTATTAATTTAGAATTTTTTTTAAATATTAATTCAGAAAAAATTACTATTAATTCAGAAAAAAAAATACTATCAATTAAAAAAAAATTACTATTAATTCAGAAAAAAAAAATACTATCAATTAAAAAAAATTACTATCAATTCAGAATTTTTTTTTACTCTTAATTCAGAAAAGAATTCTACAGATCATCCAATGTTGCTGTAGTATGAAGTATCAATATAGTATAATGACTTATCTCCCTTGATTGATGATGTCAAAAGAGACTAGCTGGATGCAAAAGTATAACAACTGTGGGTTTTAGCCATCAAAATGGTTCATTGTTCTTGCATTCAACTGTAATGTATAAAGTCAGAAAGGTGTTTCAATGTTCTTGTGTCCCAGTCCCGTGAGGATCAGGGTTAGAATAGGTCCTCGGTACCCCTTGCTTTGTCATAAGAGGGGACTAAATGGGGCGGTCCTTCAGATGAGACCGCAAAAACCGAGGTCTCGTGTCACAGCAGGTATGACACAATAAAGGTCCCTCCCTGCTCAATGGCCATAAGCGCTGAGCATAGGCCTAAATTTGCAGCCCTTCACCAGCAATGGTGACATCTCTATATGAGTGAAATATTCTTGAGAGGGACGTTAAACAATATAAAATCAATCCAACATTCAGATCAAAGTTGCACAGAACTCGAAGTTGGGAGACAATTTAATCATTTTACATGAGACAATGGGGATCTGATGTATTTGGTGTACACTGCCTCTGGGTCAGGGTTGAAGCTCCAAGGATTGGCTGTATTAGGATCATATTCTAATAATACTATTAAATCAAATCTGTAAATCTTCTTTAAGATATCAAGGACAGCACTAGGCATGTAGTAATAATGAGCATGGATACTTCTACCAAAATTGTTAAATCCCAATGAAGATCACATATTGAAAATGCATTAAATGCATTTAGATATTTTTTAGTCGAGTTGCAACGAAGTTGAACTCGGCTGTTGGTTTGGCGGGTGGGCGGGTGGACGGGTGGGTGGGCATCAACAATTGGTTTCCGGATGATAACTCAAAAAGTTTACAATCTAATCAAATGAAACTTTGATATATTGTTGAGTACCAGGTAAGGAAGACCCCTATTAATTTTGGAGAAAAATGGTCAAAGGTCAAGGTCACAGTGACCGAAAATAGAATGAAAATTTCAGAAAAATTTGGTTTCTGGATGATAACTCAGAAAGTTTAATCCAAATCAAATGATACTTAAAGATATTGTTATGTACCAGGAAAGGAAGACCCCAATTGATTTTGGAGAAAATAGGTCAAAAGTCAAGGTCACAGTGACTGAAAATAGATTTAAAATTCCAAAAAATTTTGGTTTCCAAAGGATAACTCTAAAAAAAATTTAATTTGAATCAAATGAAACTTGGATATATTGTTGGATACCAGCAAAGCAAGGCCCCTATTGGTTTTGGAGAAAAAAGGTCAAAGGTCAAGGTCACAGTGACCGAAAATAGATTGAAAACTTCAGACAAATATGGTTTCTGGACAGTAACTCGAAAAGTTTAAAACTGAAATTAGTTCTTCACAATTATAAATCTGCCACATTATTCCTGACTTTACAATGTATCCCATGCAACTCGGCTCAGGCACCTCTGGGTGCATATATTGATTTTTTCTCTCTAAAATCTGAACATCTAGCACACAAACTGGGTACATAATATTATTATGATGAGCATGAGGGCCAGTCTATCACAATTTTGAAACTCATGCAAATTCTATGGTCGTTATAACGATCTAGTTTGCCAATACAACCTATCATTGGGTCAAATGCTGTCTGACGTGTTTCATACTGATTGTTAGACTGTTCTTAATTGGCACGCTGATTTTGACTATGGATAACTCTGTTTACCTTATCAGGATTTAGGGCTCATGGCGGATGTGACTGGTCGACAGAGGATGCTTACTCTTCATAGGCACCTGATCCCACCTCTGGTGTGTCCAAGGGTCCGTGTTTGCCCGACTATCTATTTTGTATTGCTTATAGGAGTTATGAGATTGATACTGTTCGTTATCTTCACCTTTCATGTAGCAGTTAGATGGGTTTGATCGCCAGTGGCCTGCAGATAGCTCAGTTAGTAGAGCACCTGACTGGAGATTCAGGAGGCCGGGGTTCGAATCCAGTCTGGTCCATTGCATTTTCTCCCTTCCTGTTACATTTGGTGCCATAGACAGCCCCTGGAACTGACAGGTGAAAATGCCTGCCAGGGGACAAATATCCTGGGTTGATGAATTTAAGGTGTAAAGACATTGAAGGAAGGAGGAATGTAGCGGTCAGCCAGGATCAATTGCCGGTAGCCAGATAGCGCAGTTGATAGAGCAACTGACTGGGGATTCAGGGGCCGTTTATTATAAATACAATGCCATTTACAGATGTTTAAAGGAATAATCTCACCAAATATTGTTTAGACAGTGACCCATGTAAACATTACTTGCAATTGCCAATTTCATACTTGCTTTCCTTGACATTCGCGAATTCAAATATCTCGCATTTATTTCTACTTTTCGCAAGTAAAAATTTACGCATTACTAACTGTCAAAAAGGTTTTTTGTGGTATACTAGTATGTACCATAACATACATATGTACCAGAAAAGGTATTAAAATTCACTTTATTGCCATAACGTTACCTGTGCAATTAGTACATGTAATCAATGCAAATAAAATAGAACTGCAATACAACTAAACACAATTTTAATGAACAAAAGAATAGGCATCTAAAAATCATTTGAAGATACATTTCTTTTACGAACTTTAATTAAACAAAGTTAACTGCTATACATACAAACACTGTTAAGATTGTCACAAGGCAAGCAGTGAGGCATGAAATGGGTCAGTCAAAACACCTCAATGTACATGGATTCTTAGTAATTTAGATAATCCCTGCCATCACCCATGCATTTTTAATTTACTCGTGTTTTCGCCAGCTCATCTAAAGATTTCGTAACCCAATAAGTGTGCAGGGGTTTGATTACAAATAATCACATATCAACTTGGACATCTTTAATGCTATTGTTTTTCAAATGATCAGCGACTTTACTGGCATAAAAGTCTTCAAAAAGTCCTTTCATTAATTGTTTAAATGGGGCATTAATCCCCAAGTCTAGAAAAGTTGAGTTAAACATGACAACAATTAACTGGCCGTGGTTTGAATACCAATCTGGTCTGTTGCATTTTCTTCCTTCCTGTTGGTGCAATTGACCATCCCTGCATTTGCAGGTGAAAGTCCTGCCAGGGGCAAAAAGAATCTGGATTGTGTGTCTTCGAGCTAGGACAAAGACAATTTAAGAAGGGAGGAATGTAGCAGTCAAACGGGTTCGATTGACGGTGGCAAGATGGTTCAGTAGTTAGAGCACCTGACTAGAGATTCAGGGGGTCCTGGTTCAAATCCCGGTCTGGTCTATTGCATTTTCTCCCTTCGGTTACACTCCCTTTAATGAGTTGTTTCTCTAGACAAATGGTTTCAGCCCTAGGGTTAATTGGGTTCTTTGTCTCATAATCTGAAAATAGATTGATTCTTTCAAAATACATGTACTCTTTACTTGCACTTAAAAAAAAGCACAGTTTAGAAATTGAGCAATATCATTGGCTCATAACTGGCACAAAGGTTGCTTATGACCAGTATCTAAAGAATTAGATATCCTTTTTGACCACAAGGACATCCATTTCTCAGACTTGTTCCACTTCTAATTTATGTTGTACGTTGTGTAGAGTTTAAGTTAAGGTTTAAGGGCCTCTTGTTTACAGAGACAGCCAGTAGTCACGGAGATGGAGATATCCACGACTCAGTTCTTGCTGTGCCATCTCAATTTTCTGCAGAGCAACGGAAAGCATTTGGGTAAGAACTTTCTATTATCACTGAGACGTAGTACATAGCTTGTAATGATTTCCATCATCTGATTTCATGACTGCCCAGCGTATATGTAACCATACTAGCTTCCACACATACCGGTACATATATCGCTTTGAAAAAACAAGCAAATTATATCTTAAATAATTATTGCTAGTATCTGTTTAATTAACATGTTCACCATTTTTTAAAAATAAAAACAAATCGATCAGAAATGAAAATCCGAACATCCTTCGTAATAGGCATTGCCAAGCGTTATTTTTCAAAAGGGAAAACAGCCGCAAGAGATGTTGACTTTACATGTACAATTGTCGAAAATTCTTGACACCATACAAAATTGAAAAACTAAATAAAGAAATAAAGATCTTTGCAAAGCGGAGCACATCCCCTCGCAATGAGTGTCTACATGATTTTTCCAGTAGTTCCATAGTGACATCTCAAAATTGATAGGGTTCTTCATCTTTTGATAACAAAGCTACATGTGAAGTCTGAAATAGATAGAGCAAAAAGTGTGGCTTAGATTGTCTTCAAGCTTGTGTTGCACACACACATACAGTCCCATTACTATAAATTATATCTTCTCGCAATTGTGTGGGGGAAATATGCCAGATGTGTTATTTTGCACAAACTTCAAAATCTTAACCGGGGGGGGGGGGGGCATGATCTGAACAAATTTTAATCTACTCTGTACAGTACATTAACCCATTATATTATGCTGCATTTGTACTTCATATTTGCAGTACAAATAAAGTATGCTTGCAGCATTAAAGTAGTGTTATGCTGCAATACAGTATGTGCTGTGATTCCGTAAGGGAATTGCAGATAAAATTCTTTTAAAAATGTAAAAACTACTCATGTATTTACCACTAGCAAACATGGGGATAAACAAGTATGTTGTGCGTGTACTAGAATATTATGATCAAAAGCACGGGAGCGGATCTATTCACGAAATATAAGTTATTTTTTGAAGTATTCTTGCGAATTATTTGTATTTGTGAATAAACACCCGACCCTACAAACGCGAAATAAAATACTCGCGAAAAATAAGTGATCTACAGTAATTTTAATAAAAAACGTCAAGTGTTGATGATGTCACAATATTCTATGTAACAAATTGTGTTACTACTTCTGAAAAGTTTAAGTAAGTTGCTCAGCCAATCAGATTTCGTGTTACAAATGAAATTGATCATTTGTATATCGATGATAGAGCCAAGAACATCATAGATGCTACGAAATTGAAACCTTTTCGTTTAGAATAGAGAGAGATATTTTAAAATGTACATTAGGCCAATTCAACTTAAAATATGATAGATTATCATCCCCGCCTGCCCCGAGTTTTTTTTATTGGGAAACTTGCGATTTCCGGAAAATTTTCATGTCCAACTCTGGTATTTACACTTCTTGTTTATATTTCTGGTATAGCAACATGAAAAGCCACGTGAAGAAAATAGATCTATAATGGTTTTCTTAATTTCTAGCATTCTTACAGGCGTAAATCTTAAAGAAGTTTGGTATATTTCTGTTTGAAATTAAAGCTTAACCTGGAATTCGTCTGTGAAAATAGCATAGATTGATATCCATCTGGCATTAAATGATACACTTCTGTTGAAAAAAAACTCATTTGTCTTTAATATATTTCTCAGAAAATAAAAATTAAAAAATAAAATCCTCCCACCCGCCCCATACTTTTTGGTGACCCTGGATGATAATCTACTAATTAAGTTGAATTGGCCTTATGTATAAGAATTTATGTTTTTTTTTTATTTAGTTGTCATTGAAGTATTGGTGATGAAGTAAAAACAAAAAGAGTGAATCAGTATCTCTCCAATATTCATGAGGGCATTATGAAATTATATGTACAGTTATGCTTGATGAAATATGATATACAGAAAACTCTTTATTTCAGCGAATGTGCTTCTCGAGCAGGTTTTAGTGTGCTGAGGACAATCAATGAATCCGTAGCAGCATTACTGGCATATGACCTAGGTCAAATAGACAACACACTTCAATGGTTAGTATTTACAATAACATTTACAGTAAGTTCATGTTTAGATAAAGCAATCTAATGAAAGTAAAGAACAAGGGATGTTATTGGCTATATACCGCCGAGATTTTTTTTCATTTTTAGCTCACCTGAGCTAAAAGCTCAAGTGAGCTTTTCTGATCACCCGTATTCCGGCGTCCGTCCGTCTGTCCGTCCGTCTGTCCGTCTAAACTTTTAACATTTTTGACTTCTTCTCAAAAACCACTGGGCCAATTTCAACCAAAGTTGGCTCAAAGCATCCTTAGGTAAAGGGAATTCTAAATTGTTAAAATAAAGGGCCAGGCCACCTTCCAAGGGGAGATAATCAAGAAAAGGTAAAAATAGAGTAGGGTCATTAAAAAATCCTCTTCTCAAGAACCACTAGGCCAGAAAAGATGAAATTTATAGATAAGCTTTATTAGGTAGTGCAGATTCTAAATTGTTAAAATCCTGGCCCCCGGGGGTCGGATGGGGCCACAATAGGGGATCAAAGTTTTACATACAAATATATAGGAAAAATCTTTAAAAATCTTCTTCTCAAGAACCACTAAGCCAGAAAAGCTGATATTTATATGAAAGCTTTCTGACATAGTGCAGATTCAAGTTTGTTAAAATCCTGGCCCTCGGGGGTCGGATGGGGCCACAAGGGGGATCAAAGTTTTACATACAAATATATAGGGAAAATCTTTAAAAATCTTCTTCTCAAGAACCACTAAGCCAGAAAAGCTGATATTTACATGAAAGCTTCCTGATATAGTGCAGATTCAAGTTTGTTAAAACGATGGCCCCCGGGGTTCGGATGGGGCCACAATAGGGGATCAAAGTTTTACATACAAATATATAGAAAAAATCTTTAAAAATCTTCTTCTCAAGAATCACTGAGCCAGAAAAGCTGATATTTACATGAAGGCTTTCTGACAATGCAGATTCAAGTTTGTTAAAATCCTGGCCCCCGGGGGTCGGATGGGGCCACAATAGGGGATCAAAGTTTTACATACAAATATATAGGGAAAATCTTTAAAAATCTTCTTCTCAAGAACCATTGGGCCAAAGAAGTTCACATTTACATGAAAGGTTTCTGACATAGTGTAGATTCAAGTTTGCAAAAACCATGGCCTCCAGGGGTAGGTTGGGGCCATAATAGGGACTACGGTTTTACATGCAAATATATATGGAAAGTCTTCTGATATGGACCAAGGTGACTCAGGTGAGCGATGTGGCCCATGGGCCTCTTGTTTCAGCTTTCATACTATGCTTAATTATTCCTTTTATTTACACAACTAGGATGTTCTTCTAATCCCACTTACATGAAAATGACGTAATATTTTATTATGACGTCATGAATATACGCTAAAGATGAGTTGTTTAGCGGAATCTGTTGATTTGAAATAAAATAAAAATAAACTTTAGCAAAAACACACCCTTTTGCATGCAACAACCAGATTTATATTGCACGTTTAATCACCCATTGATGTTCTTCTTTCGTTATCAATATGGTGTCGGTTGTTGGCTGCAAACAATATGAATCTTAAAAAAGAATGAATGCGGAAATCGGCTGTTTTCAATTCGCAAAGTCAATATTTTGCATGTTATAAAACTGAAGCAAACTGTTCCATCATTTAACCTCACAAACTTTTACTTACTTTGCTATTTAATAAGTATGTCCAGTCAAACAATTAATGCTTTACCTAGTTTGCCATAAAAATCTGCACATAAGAAATGCAGATGATGTCTGCCGTTCGAGTCACAGAGGCGGATCAAAAATCCACCGCATGATGAATGGAAATTATTCTACTTTCGTTTTTAAAGGTCACGGGAATATGTTTGGATGTCCTGTCTTTTCAAAATAAAATTATTTAAGAATAAACTGAATTTAAAAAAATCATAGACCTTTAATAACTTGGATTTATTTTCTTTTTGCAAAAATCGGACCAAAATTCGTTCATTTTCGGCAAAAATGGGTACTGATACGTTATATCTCAAGAGCTAGCGACATGGTTACTTCTTTTGCTAAATCTTTAATACAAGTATATCAAATATAATGCATAAAACTTATTGCTAATAATATTGACGTGTTTGTGCAGGGTTTTTTAAAAAGCAGTTTTCTTGCATCAATTTTAACATACATGCATGGATGTATTTGGTGCGTGTTGAAATTAGATATTACTACATTAGTAATTAGATATTGATTCCAAAGGTTCTTAAAACATTTTAAATTAAAAATAAAATAACAGCAAATCATTATTTATGTCTTCCAGTGAGATGTGGTTTCTTTAAAATGTCGAGCACCTCTGATCGATTCGAAACTTTGACCATTGTTGTGGCAGATTTTTTTCTATATTGCATATGTATTTTAGATGCACATTTACAGGTACATATACATAACAAAGGCAATATTGGGCAGGATGTATATATACATGTATAGATATAAATATTCAGACACCATAGTTCGGGGAAGGGTTGCCCCTCCAATTTTTGGGGGAAGGGGTGGGGGGTGGGGGGTGATGTCAACCATTTCCTTGCTATGGGAACAACTTGACCAACCACTCCAACTTTTACCAATCTTATAAAAATATATAATATATGTGTTGTGAAGATTGTTACCAAAAGTTTATATTAGTATTGACGTACGGCCCGCGCGCGCCTCAATGATTAGGAAAACTGGGGTAACCGTAAGGTGATGTACGTAGACACTTAGTACTCTCTTCTCTCTCATATCATTTAATACTATCAAGAATGGCGGGGGCTCACTCAATATATCCTTATTCACATATGAAAATAACAGATCATGATCATAAGGAGGAGGGGGCGAGCGCTCATCCAATTAAATATTTTCAAGTTTACACTTTTCTGATTCAAAACTACTATAAAAAAGAGTGGGGGGATCACCCAATATATCTGTATTCGCTTATGAAAATAACAGATATTGGTCATTGACAAAATAAAGTGGGACCACCACCCTCCCACCCACCCCCACCCCACCCCATCCCCCCTTACGATTCTAAGTGCCTGAAAAAAAGCAGTTAAATATACCACATCGTCTATACACGTACTGAAACAACTTCCCAGAGTCCATTTGAAGAATAACTGATACCTGTTCCGGATATATACATACATATTTGATGTGTTTAGATCAGTAAAACTAAGCAATGCTAGATTTAGACTGAATGTCAGTGTACGCAATGACATGCCCACGGACTGATGCAATTTATCATTTATCAAAGACGAACACTATACAGTGATTTTTTTTGCGCTAAAATGCCACCGATATTCGGCTGTTTCCCCTCATTAAAATTAGCTATTTTTTCCCAATTATATATATATATATGTTTTTCCCAATTTCAAATCTAGGGAAATTAGGCCATTTAAAAAAAAAAGGTTACTGTATATTCTGACAGAGTAAATACGTTTTTTCCTTCAGTTTCATTCTCCAAACCACTACACATGCAAAAGGTTTTGTAAAGAATATTTAAAACAATAGAGGCATCCATATAAGCAGATATGCAGCAAAGTATATAGCTTCCAGATGCACATTAAGCCATATTGTTTACAATTTAGTTTGACCGCCATTATATGTAGGGTCAGGCTAATAACAGGAAGTGGCCAACAGTATAGGGTTTTACTAAAATCCGAAAAATACAAAACAGGAGAGACATTCTGGAAACTTGATTATTAATATAATATTTACAAGATTATGGGTACAAATGCTGGTGAATTAATAATTTCTTAGAAAAAGTAAATAATATATATATATATATATATATATATATATATATATACAAGGTGTGACTTCCAATACATATTTAATGTTAAATAATGATTTATTTTATTTATTTTATGATTTTAAATCAGATCGGAAATAAAACTCAAACAAAAAAAATTGTTATTTGATTATTTTATGCATCTTTACCATTTTAATTTACTTTGAATGATTTTTCCAAATATTCAATATATTTTGTAAATACCCACAGCAGGCAGACATATCTGTAACATGTATATTACATACACATGTAAGCAGACCTGTTATATAGTCCTTGTTGTGCATGGCATAACAAGTGATTTTATACGATTCAATCGATGTTTTTAATCGAAGTGTTTATATTTATGACCAAAAAAAAAAAGAAAATTTAAGGGCCATTTTATTTTCCTTAATTCAATTGAATAAGAGAACATCGAACATCGAACAGCGCCTTCAAAAATATGATTGCTTTCTACTCAACAATTTTTGGCAAATACACGCATTATTTTCCTCACTCTTATTAACACAAGATTCTTCTGCAAAATGTCAATGAACACAATAAAGTTACATGTAAATGCATAATGTATTTTCCATAGCATGCCAGTTTTTAATAGTCTTTGATCTCAATGAATATTTTCATGTAAAAAGTTAAAATTGTAACTTTTAGAAAAATATTCTAGAAGAATCGGACTGTAAATCCTATAAGGTCGATGACGTCGTTCCGAAAAAACGACCGTCAGAAGACAGCATCAGAGTTAACAATGCAATATTGTAACATTATTTTCTCAATATCAGCAAGTAAATGGCACATGTTATATATGAATGAAACAAGAAAATTATCACCTTTCTACCTGCAAAATATGATCTGCTTTTGAAGCACTGCCAATTCTGGCCAATAACGTCCCTTGTTCTTTTAAGTGCAGTGGTATCTCGTTATTACGTTTCTCATTTTTATGCCCCGCCATCAATACGGTTGGGCATATAGTGTTTGTCATGTCTGTATTCCGTTCCTCCGTCCTTCCTTCTGTCCTTCCGTCACACTTTGTGTTTAGCCCAGTTTCAAAGAAACTATTCAAGATATTTTATCAAACATTATATGCTGATATATGTTGGTGACATCTGCATCAATATTTTTTTTACCTTGACCTCACTTTTCCCTATTTGGTATTTTAACTTTAGTTTCAAAGCAACTATTGACAATATTTTTATGAAAACTCTTTCAGTGATGCAAATTAGTGGTAGCTATTCAACTGTGGCATTTTTTGACCTTGGCATTCCCTGTGACCTTGACCTCACTATTTCCTTTTTGGCAGTTAACTCAGTTTCCATGTTTTGCCCCTTTCTGAATATGGCTAGGACATATAGTGTTTGTCATGTTCGTTTGTGATATTCTGGAATCATCATTGTTCGTGGGGGATTGATGTTCGTGGATCACTCTTACCCACAAATTTACGTGTCCTCAAACATTTTTTAAAACCAAGCAGAGTTATCTTTCTAGTGATATCTTATCGCTTACCCACGAAATTACATCCCCATGAACCAGCAAAATTTTGCTTACCCACGAACATTGGCACTTCATCGATTTCCAGAAGGCATTCGACAGCGTAGACCACCAAGTGCTCTGGAGAATCCTTGGACACTATGGAATTCCGCGCAAAGTTATTTCCATCATACAACAACTTTATGCCGGATTCACATTTCAAGTAATCCATGGAGGAACCATCACAGAGCCATTCCCAGTAACAACCGGGGTGAGACAAGGATGCCTGCTCTCTCCTCTTCTCTTCCTTCTAGTGATAGACTGGGTCAGCAAAACAGCCTACAGTAGCCCAACTGGCATTCAGTGGACACTAGTAAGACGTCTGGAAGACCTTGACTTTGCTGACGACATCTGCACACTATCTCACCGTCTTCAAGACTCCCAACATCAAGCCTCCAACCTAGAAGCAACAGCAAAAAGAACTGGCCTTTACATCAACGCCCAGAAAACAAAATCAATGAGAATCAACTCCTTACAAACTGACGCTATTAAGATAAACAGCATGGAAGTAGAGGACATCAAAGACTTCACCTACTTAGGAAGTATTGTCAGTACATCAGGGGGCACAGACAAAGACATCAAAGCAAGAAAAAGGAAGGCCCAGCAAGCTTTTGCCATGTTAAGACCAGTATGGCGAAGCAAGGCACTGAGAACACGCACCAAGATCAGAATCTTCAACACCAACGTGAAGTCTGTTCTACTATATGGGTCTGAAACCTGGAGAGAAACATCAACATCCATGAAATCAGTCCAGGTCTTTGTAAACAAGTGCCTGAGAAACATCCTCGGGATAAGGTGGTCAGATGTTATAAGCAATGCAAACCTGTGGAAGAGGACCAACCAACAACCAGTGGAAATCACCATCAGAACACGCAGATGGAACTGGATAGGGCATACACTGAGGAAACCTAGTACTAATATCACAAAACAAGCCCTAGAATGGAATCCACAGGGACAGAGAAAGCGGGGACGGCCAAAGAACACCTGGCGCAGAGTATTAACATCAGACCTGAAGAAAATTGGCAAGACCTGGGGAGAAGCTAAGACCATTGCACAAGACAGAGGGAGATGGAAAGCCACTGTAGCCGCCCTATGTCCCCCATGGGACGAAGTGGATTAATGATGATGATGACGAACATTGGCCCCCACGAATTAAAGTGATTCCCCAGTATCCATGTATATAAATGAGGATCTGCATTTCATAAATTAGTTTTTATTTTCTTTTAATTTTGTTAGAAGTAATTTTGAATCATGATAACCTTTCTACTTTTATAGCTAGGCAACATTTAACCAATGCAAAATTGCTATTTATCTTTATAGCAATTTTCTTTGAATTTTGGTAAATATGAATAATATTCAGAGTGAAATGAATGGGTGATACTTGAGTAAAAAAGTTTAAAGATAAAAGAAACATTTTGAGAAAAGGTGACATTTTTAAATTAGAACACTTCACATTGCCATAGAAATGCTGCATTAGATTGATAGGGGAGAGTGTTTGAAAGTTGTTTTTAGCTCATCTGAGCTAAAAGCTCAAGTGAGCTTTTCTGATCACCCATATTCCGACGTCAGAGTGTCCATCTGTAAACTTTTAACATTTTTGACTTCTTCTCAAAAACTACTATGCCAATTTCAACCAAAGTTCGCACAAAGCATCCTTAGGTAAAGGGCATTCTAAATTGTTAAAATAAAGGGCCAGGCCACCTTCCAAGGGGAGATAATCAAGAAAAGGTAAAAATAGAGTAGGGTCATTAAAAAATCTTCTTCTCAAGAACCACTGAGCCAGAAAAGATGAAATTTATAGATAAGCTTTATTAGGTAGTGCAGATTCTAAATTGTTAAAATCCTGGCCCCCGGGGGTCGGATGGGGCCACAATAGGGGATCAAAGTTTTACATACAAATATATAGGAAAAATCTTTAAAAATCTTCTTCTCAAGAACCACTAAGCCAGAAAAGCTGAGATTTACATGAAAGCTTCCTGATATAGTGCAAATTCTAAATTGTTAAAATCCTGGCCCCAGGGGTCGGATGGGGCCACAATAGGGGACAAAAGTTTTACATACAAATATATAGGGACAATCTTTAAAAATCTTCTTCTCAAGAACCACTGAGCCAGAAAAGCTGAGATTTATTTGAAAGCTTCCTGATATAGTGCAAATTCTAAATTGTTAAAATCCTGGCCCCTGGGGGTCGGATGGGGCCACAATAGGGGATCAAAGTTTTACATACAAATATTTAGGAAAATTCTTAAAAATCTTCTTCTCAAGAACCACTGAGCCAGAAAAGCTGAGATTTATATGAAAGCTTCCTGATATAGTGCAGATTTTAAATTGTTAAAATCCTGGCCCCAGGGGTCGGATGGGGCCACAATAGGGGATCAAAGTTTTACATACAAATATATAGGGACAATCTTTAAAAATCTTCTTCTCAAGAACCACTGAGCCAGAAAAGCTGAGATTTACATGAAAGCTTCCTGATATAGTGCAGATTCAAGTTTGTTCAAATCATGGCCCCTGGGGGTAGGATGGGGCCACAATAGGGGATCAAAGTTTTACATACAAATATATAGAAAAAATCTTTAAAAATCTTCTTTTCATGCACAATTCACAATGAATCTCAAGAACCATTGGGCCAAAGAAGTTCACATTTACCTGAAAGCTTTCTGACATGGTGTAGATTCAAGTTTGCAAAAACCATGGCCTCCAGGGGTAGGTTGGGGCCATAATAGGGACTACGGTTTTACATGCAAATTTATATGGAAAGTCTTCTGATATGGACCAAGATGACTCAGGTGAGCGATGTTGCCCATGGGCCTCTTGTTTTTTTTATTTATGTGTGATATGACTTGTAAACAACTTAGATTTAAAACTGACATAAATTACTATAGTAGAATTCACTGTGTCCTCCATATTTCTCTGCTTATCCACCATATTAGATGAGTATTCTATTGTTATATGTATCAGGGTTTGCATGGTATATAAGGGGATGAGTTTTGCTGCGCTTCACTTCACATCAGTGTTTCCGATTTGCCTTAGCTGCAATAATGTAGTCCTTTCCGATTTTTTTTTTTTATGGGAGATCCCGAAAACGTCAGAATAAAAAAAAATCGGATAGGGCTACATTATTGCAGCTAGATTTAATTACCTATGCAGGTAGCTTTGACAGGTAACACGTACATCTCCGATACTAAGGAATAGGGAATCACAAAGAAATGAAATCATGTTTTAGAACACCATGCAGTGCTCGAAATTACAATAAAAATATCATACAGTAGTAAATCATTCTAAAAGCTTTGGATAAAGAAATTTAGAATGGCTTTTATTTACGTGAATGTATGTACAGTTGCATTAAACATGTCAAAATTATACAAAAATGTAGAAAAATATTTTATCTATTATCTATTGATAGAATGGAATAAGCAAAGGGCATAAAATTTTATACCATTTACACTCACTTCAAGCAACATGCAAATACATAAATACTACTGTAACTTAATTATGCACATGACATGTACATGTATGCTCACCATGAAAACGCATGGAATGCGGGCAAATATTTACCAGAGTCTCCTCGTAATATCTGTGAATTACCGCAGATGTACGTGACACTTGTCGTAAATACTCTAAGTAGAAGTAAAATTCCCTTTATTTGCATAATCCAAGAAACAAAACGATAAACTCCTTTTGTATTCCACATAAACAAATTGTCACTTGTACAGTCCGCGACACACTTAGTCCATGCCAATCAGCTATCTTCATCAGGGAAAGTATCAGAGTAGAATATTTACACCGAATTGTGCATGAATCCTTATACCGTATGATTTACTGGCTGATTTGTAAATTGGGAAATCATTTACATACATTAATTGCACATGATCATATAATTTGCATATACAACATTGTACGAGAGAGATTCAAACGATTGTGTGGTTGGCTGATATGTTATTTACTTCTCACTTTTCAATAGAGAATTTTTGTTTTGTCTTTTATTTAGGGGTGAGAGGGGACCTCTGAACATGACTACTGCGATGTACATGTATAGGCCTATGTAGAATATGTAATAGAATTCAAAATAATGGTCTCCCAGCATGAATAAACTAGTTCATATCTTATCATAATTCAAACTTTCTATCCAGAAATACATCATGCCTAACACACAAAGTGCTTGACTGTATAATTATACAAGTTGGCATTGCGATTAGAAATATATAATTGATGAATTATTTTATATTCAATGTGTATGAATTTTTTTGCCCCTGAGATCGAAAATCTGGGAACATACCGGTATTGTTTTTGTCCTGTCTGTCATTCTGTAATTCTGTCATCCTGTCTGAAACTTTAACCTTGCTAATAACTTTTGAACAGTAAGTGCTAGAGCTTTGATATTTCACATGAGTATTCCTTGTGACAAGACCTTTCCGTGTGTACCAACATTTTTTACCCTGTGACATTGACCTTGGAGTTTAAACTACTTTTTGAAAACTTTAACCTTGCTAATAACTTTTAAAGAGTAAGTGCTAGAGCTTTGATATTTCACATGAGTATTCCTTGTGACAAGACCTTTCCATGGGTACTAAACCTTTTGACCTTGACATTTGACCTACTTTTAAAAAATTTGACATTGGTTATAACTTCTAAATGGTAAATATTAGAGCTTTCACATTTCTTATGACAAGATCTTTTTCTGGTACCAAGATATTTGTCCTTGTGACCTTGACCATCTTTGGAATTGACCATTATCGGGGGCATTTGTGTTTCACAAACACATCTTGTTTTTACTGTATTCTGCCACTAAATTTATATAAAAAGAAAATATCTCTTTGTAAAAATAGATAAAAAATCCACGATCATTATGTCATTTCATAAGAAGGGCATGTAGCTTGGTTGACACAAAATGTAATAACGACGCAAAATGTAATAAACTATTATTATCTTCAATTACTTCAGTTTATTCTAATTTGGCGCTCAATAGATCTTGTATATATATATCTATGATATTTTGCATTATTACACTCTGCGTTAATTAAACTCGACGGAAATTGTACTAACGCAAAATATGATAATTGAGTTTATCATAATTCTGGGTCGTTATCAGGCACATAGAATTTATTTACAATTTTTTTTTATTTCTTAGTTTGTAATGCAAATAAAAGATATATTGGGTGACCCCCACTTGACCCCAGCTTGAAATTTCTGATATAATAGTAAAAAACACCCACCACTACCTACAATTAAGAAAATGAAGATTGGGTAAAAAAAAACTTATGAGGCACTAATAGTAGAGGACTAATGACCCCATCCCACCCTCAACCTCCAACGATTGAAGAAAATGAAAGTGTAGAGCCTCAGGTATTAAGGCATTCAAAGTAAAAGGCTCTTTCACTCACACCCTCCCCTCCCACAAATTAGGACTTTCAACATCAGACGAAACATCTTGGTTTGTTTGGGTTTTTTGTTAGGTCACCTGAGTAAACTCATGTTTAAATGAAGGGCCATGTCCCTTTCAAAGGGGAAATAATCACAAAAATGCAAAAATAGGGTGGGGTCATTTAAAAATTTTCTTCTCAAGAACCACTGGGCTAGAAAAGCTGAGATTTACATGAAAGCTTCCTGACATAATGCAGATTCAAGTTTGTTAAAATCATGGCTCCCGGGGGTCGGATGGGGCCACAATAGGTGATCAAAGTTTTACATACAAATATATAGGAAACATCTTTAAAAAATCTTCTTCTCAAGAACCACTGAGTCAGAAAAGCTGAGATTTACATGAAAGCTTTCTGACATAGTGCAGATTCAAGTTTGTTAAAATCCTGGCCCCCGGGGGTCGGATGGGGCCACAAGGGGGATCAAAGTTTTACATACAAATATATAGGGAAAAACTTTAAAAATCTTCTTCTCAAGAACCACTAAGCCAGAAAAGCTGAGATTTACATGAAAGCTTCCTGACATAATGCAGATTCAAGTTTGTTCAAATCATGGTCCCCAGGGGTATGATGGGGCTACAATAGGAGATCAAAGTTTTACATACAAATATGTAAGGAAAATCTTTAAAAATCTTCTTCTCAAGAACCACTAAGTCAGAAAAGCTGATATTTACGTGAAAGCTTTCTGACATAGTGCAGATTCAAGTTTGTTCAAAGCATGGCCCCCAGGGATATGATGAGGCCACAATAGGGGACGAAAGTTTTACATACAAATATATCAGGAAAATCTTTAAAAATCGTCTTCTCAAAAACTACTGGGCCAAGAAAGTGGAAATTTACATGAAAGTGTCCTAACGTAGTGCAGATTGAAGTTTATTAAAATCATGGCCCCCAAGGATAGGATGGGGCCACAATAGGGGATCAAAGTTTTACATACAAATATATAAGGAAAATCTTTAAAAATCTTCTTCTCAAAAACTACTGGGGCAGGAAAGTCGAAATTTACATGAAAGCTTCCTGACATAGTGCAGATTCAAGTTTATTAAATTCATGGCCCCCCGGGGGTAAGATGAGGCGACAACAGGAGATAGTTTTACATACAAATATATAGGGAAAATCATAAAAAACCTTCTGAAAAATCACTGGGCCAGAAAGGTTTACATTCACATGAAAGCTTCCTGACATAGTCCAGATTCAATTTTGAAAAAATCATGCCTCCGGGATTAGGTTGGGGCCACAATAGGGATCAAAGCTTTACATGCAAATATATAAGAAAAATCTTTAAATATGAACCAAGGTGACTCAGGTGAGTGATATTGCCCATGGGCCTCTTGTTTAATTATCATTATCATTTTGCATGTTAAACATTTTTGAAGATTCCAATTTTCCATTTTTTGTTTTCCGGTTGCCCCCCGACCCTTCCCCTTTGAAAAATCACAATACATGCCTGCATGGTTGTTACATTTTACATTGCTATACACATGTATATTGATTGTATGATGTAGAATTTGCAGCCCTTACCAAGTTTTCCTTTATTTACACACTGTAAGGAATGGTAAACCAAATCACAAAACAAAATGCATGAAGACCAAGATTATTTTAAGCGTATGAACTTCATTCACGAAAGCGTAGGAACTTCATTCACAAATATACCTGGATAAATGCATGTATTCAGAAAAATTGCATGCATGCATTGCAGGACTATATGTGTGTTAAAACGTTTCAGAACTGTAACATGCCATAATGATTACTTTCAGGCTTGAGTGTAATTTATGCATAGTTATTTTCATTTCATAGAGTGATATATACTGAAAATAGACATACAACTGTACGTACGTTGACATTTCAAATTCACGTTTATTCGATATCAGTATTTATAAATCATTGAAATTCGTGTTGAGGTTTTATTTGATATGATACAATGTCAGTATACTATTATGCATATATAAGTGCAGGCCCTAAAATTCCTAATTTTTTTGTTTTGCTAAATTTCCTAAAAATATGTTGAATTCAAGGGGATATCCTAAAAGGCCCTAATTTTTCATGTGAATTCCTTATTATTATTTTTTTTTTCCTTGCTACTAGCTCTAGCAATTTTGAAAATGTATTCATAATGAATGTGTATAAATGTAGCTTGCAGATCTTATTCAGTGAAAGGCAGTTGACCGGTGGATCCAATTGTGTCAAACTTGTTTATTGGTTGTAACTGTGACAAAGATGTTACTATTAAGGTTATATAGCCAATAACAGCTGAGACAATGGAACCCTGGAAGATGCCCTTCCTGCACTTATAACCTGAATCACTCAGGTGACCTATAGCTATCGGTCTTCATCATCGTGTGCCGTGTGTCATCCGTTAACAGTTTTACATTTTTAACTTCTTCTTGAAAACCACATGGCCAATTGTTATAATTTTTGGAGTGAAACATCTCTAGGATTAGAAATATATTACCTTACCACCCCTGGGGCCTCATGGATGGGGCCAAGTATGCTTTTTAAAAAGGCCATATTTGGAGAAAATATGATATGTCCATGAAGCCCTCTACTGAGGGCCAATGTGAACATGTATTAAATCTTCTCTACTCCCATATATATTTGAGAAAAACTATTAAATGCATGGTTATGATGTCCATGGATCCCAGCTAGCCCTATCAAAATTCATGAAATTCATGGCCCCTGGGATTGATTGATTGATGTTTTCTGCCACACTCAACAATTTTTCAGTTATACTTAAATGATTCCTAAAGAGACAATGAATCTTGAAAGTTGTACTATATTATTGTTTATATATTCCCTTATACATATATATTTGTGTAATCATGCACTGTTTATTTTGGATTGCTAATGTAATACCCGTACAGCCAAACTTGCATTAAGAGACCGTCCAACAGAGAATGGAAAAAAGGTCACATGCGACAGGTGGTCTCTTAATACAGGTTGCCTATTTTCCGCAATTCATAAAATTTTGCAAATGATATACAAAAATAGTTCGTACAATGGAGAAAATAACTGTACATGTATTTGGAATTCATCAATAAGAATATCAAGTATGGTTTTAATAGTTGTAAAATAAAGATAATACACTGTATGGTTAAAAATCTAGAATACAATGTGTTGTATCATAATTTATTATTCATCAAAAATTATATTTAATTTGTTTAAGAATGACAATTTTAAAAATTTGCATGCATTTCATATTAGGGCTGTTCCATTAAAACATATGAGGTACCCGGGGAAGGCACTTTAAAATTTGGGTAACCACCCATAGAAGCAAAGAAAATGTAATGAGGGACCACTCACAGAAGCAATTTTAGATAGTGTGGCACCACCCATAGAAGTGAAATAAATGTGAAATACACTTTTTTTTTTAAAATTCAATATGTATGAATGACTATTTATAACCCCTGAATAGAGGTCTATTTTCAGATGTTCCCAAGCATAAAGAGAAGAGTATCTTGGGTGTCATCACCATTCAAATAACTGGCCATCATTGAAGCTTGATCATAGAACCATCAATTTATTTTATCAAGACTGTCTTTCTTAAACATGATGAACTAAATTAATTTTGTAAGTCTACCTGTTCATAAAAAGTCTAGTATTGTAAATGTTCAAAAACAACTATTAAAAGTTTTAAAATTGACTAGTATTTTGAGCATTAAAAGAAAATGTGTCTTTTACGTAAATAAAATAATATTCTATGTTTCTTCGTCAATATATAAATTTACAACCGGCAACTTAAGATTTGTGAGGCTCTATTCTACCGTTTTCAACAATTTCGATAAATTCCAATTTCTCGATTCATATTTGTGCGCCATGTTTGATGTACTGAAGTTTCAACTTCCGATTGTCAAGTCATTTGCATATGTCATATAAAGTAGTATTTACATCAATGGACAAGTATGGAGGCGAAAGCTATTTCGTCGGTATTGAAAAGGTTTGAATTTAATATCAAGTTAACAACCGAACAGCAGAGTGTAAATTCTTTCTGCAACAATATGATTTTCCTTTCTTTGTCGAAGTGGCTCAAGTAACTACATTTTCGCGCTGATTGTCAATGTTTAGCTTTTTCATTAGATCCACCTACGAGATTTCGCGATAACAAGCATGGCGGAGCAGACGAAGAATTTTGCATGCTGTACATTATATTCAATGAAAAACACCTTTATTAGACATGCCCGAGTACAAAGTTGGTACTCCTTTTGGTGTAACTGTAAAGAACATTTGGGATTAATACACAGTGCAGAGTTTATTATCGGTTATTCATAAAATTATTTTGCACCATTACGGAGATCCTATGGAATTGTAGCCTCATCCCGAAAACGTCAGAATAAAAAAAGATTGGATAGGGCTACATTATTGGAGCTAGAAAAAAATCAAAAACCGTTTCAATGGACCACGAGCACGTTTCGTTTTCCATTTTGGACAAGGGAGATAATCCTAATTTCCGGTCGCTATAATTTTAGAGTCAAACTGGAAACGATAACCGGATCGCGGAACCTCATCGACCGAGAAAAAATGAAGACAGAAAACGGCGTTTGTTTCACATTCTACTTTCAACCCTTCCCTTCTCTTGTTGCAATTCCTCTCAGTTTCGGTAAAAAATAAAGATTTTATCAAAACAACCACCCACAGATGCAGTTTTCTGGCAGTAGGTACCCACCATATGTGCAATTTTCTACCAATGACAAGCACCCTTAGATTTTTTTTTAATTGCCGTCCCCGGGTACCTCATATGTTTTAATGGAACAGCCCTTACACATTTACATGAGGTTTAGATCTCATTTATGAAATGCATGCAAATTTTCTAAAACTTATAAACATTTTGTTGTAAAGAGTATTTATGGATAGCCTACTATAATGTAACCAAAAAATGCAATGCTAATTGTCTGGTGGTAGGAAATCTAGTGATGAAGTGCTGCATCTCCTTTTGTACAATAAATGCTGGAAATATGTTACTCAGTTTGAAAGACATTAAATAAATCACAATATCTATTGTGCACAGCAAATCTTTTAAGTTTTGAACTAATGCAGGCAACTTCCTTGAACTCGGATGTGTCAAATACTCAGGATATATCGAAGTGAGCCGCTAGTTCCGGTCATGATTCTGGAAACTTCGGGTATCTCATGCAGGAAAGTTGCGAATTTCAGTCCTAAGCGTTTACCTTAATATTTACTTGATTCATATATCGCAATCGGGCTAATTTTTCAACCAGTTGAACTTAATGTATAACAAGTGGTAGATTTTCATTTCCGATCTACCCCACACTTCCTAAAGTTTGTCGAAATTCACACCTTCAAACACACCGGCCTTGATTCCATGATCCTTGATTTTGTTAAATATACAACAACTCGGGATTTATTAATTAACCACACAGGACCCTGCATGTTGACAGTTTGGGTATAATAATTGATTCAGAGGGCCGACTAAACAATATCACCGCCAAACTATTAAATTACCTGTGCATTTTAAAACGAAAGTGTTAGGGGCGATAATTCCCAGAAGAGTCATGCTCAACCGAAATTGAAAGTAGGAATCACGTTGTAATTGAAAAATGTACAGTCGTTAAATAAAGGTAAAATTTCGTGAAATTACACAAAAAGGTTGTAAAAATCATGGTTGTTGGTTGCGTCAGACAGGTGGTCATTTAATACAGATACAATATATAGGGTAATGTCTTGGGGTGGGTGGGTGGACTTTTTACGGTCACATATGACAGTGAGTTGCTTAATACAGTTGGTCACTATGGCAGTTTTGACTGTTTTCATCGTAAATCTATGATAATAAGTACATTATTTTTAATTCCTTACGAAGAAAAATTATTTCATACTATTACTGACACTGATGAATTTTAATGCATAATGTACTTTTGATTGGTTTCAGTATTGTTCTAATTTGTCGCCTTGGTGGAGATTCAACAGATATATCTGTCGTACGTCTACAAGGTGGTCTCTACAAGATTTTGGGCAGTACCAGCTGTCAAGAAGTGGCAGGAAGCAAGTTCACAAATATTTTGGCAGATTTCTTGGCTAAGGAATTTTACAAGTATGTGTTGATGGACTTAAAACAGGTAGAGATATGGTATAATGTTATTCAGCAGCTAGTCCTTTCTCAAAATCTTCTGTACAATCACAAGTGTGTAATTTTTTTTTAGATGCATAGTGATGTAAAGTAAGAAAGCCTCTACAAAAATTGTAAATTTCATGATCCCCGGGGTAGGGGTTCTGACCCCAGGGTGGGGTCAAACTTGGTATATAGTGTTTATGTGTAAAACACTTAAATAACATTTTCTTTAGAGTTATTGATACTACATTGAAACTAAATAGATATTTAGAAAGAGCAGGTAGTCCTTCACCAAAATTGTAAATTTGATGATTCCAGGGATAGGGGTTTTGGTATTAGTGGGGCCAAAATGGTCAGTTATAAAATGTGTGAACAATAGACATTTTTAACTTCTTCTTGATAACTATCCTTCCAATTCTTTTCAAATTTGGTATGAAGGATCTTTGGGACAAGGGGGACATAAATTGTAAATTTGAGAACTCCAGCACCCCTGGAGCCCTAGGGGCGGAGCAATACTGCCCAAAAATGACCAATTTTCAAAAATCTTCTTCTCAAGAACTGCACACGTGTAAGAAAAACTTTTAAAATGCATAGTGATGTAGAGCAGGAAGGCCTCTACCAAAATTTTTTAATTTCATGATCCCCAGGGTAGGGGTCCTCACCACAGGGTGGGGGCCAAACTTACTATATAGTGTTTATGTGTAAAACACTTAAACTATGTATCAGAGACCCGCATAGTTTGTTCCTTACGAACTATGAAAGTGTACAATGACACCGATTTATTGTGACGTCACAATACACTTTGTCTACCTTGACGTTTTTATGGAAAATGCATGAGGCTGCCCAAGGGGTGAAATATGATGGGGAGATATGATGTTTGAAAGGGAGATATGAAGTTTTATCATCCCTGGCATGTGACTGCATGTCTAGACCAATCTGATTATGCATTGCATAGCATTCTCATTCTGAGGTATAATAAAAACTAAATGCATATTTAAGAAAAGCAGAAAAGGATGTACCAAACTTGTGAATTTCACAACTCCAGTGTACATTTACATGGCAGCTTTCTGACATAGTGCAGATTCATGTTTGTTAAAATCATGGCCCCGGGCAGGTTACCGGGTGGGGCTACAAGGGGGAAGGGGTCAAAGTTTTACATACAAATACATAGGGATTTTTAGGTCACTTGAGTAAACTCAGGTGACCTATTGCAATTGGTTTTCGTCGTGCGTTAACAATTGAACATTTTTAACTTCTTCGTAATAACTACCAGTCCAATTCTTTTCAAATTTGGTATGAAGCATCATTGGGACAAGGGGGACGTAAATTGTAAATTTCAGGACTCCAGGACCCCTGGGGCCCTAGGGGCAGGGCAAAAACTGCCCCAAAATGACAAATTTTCAAAAATCTTCTTCTCAAGAACCACAAACATGTAAGAGAAACTAAATGCATAGCGATGTAGAGCAGGAAGGCCTCTACCAAAATTGTAAATTTCATGATCCCCAGGGTAGGGGTTCTAACCCCAGGGCGGGGCCAAACTTGTTATATAATGTTTATGTGTAAAACACTTAAATTACATCTTCTTTAGTGCTATTGATACTAAATTGAAAGTAAATAGATATTTAGAAAGAACAGGTAGTCCTTTACCAAAATTGTAAATTTGATTATTCCAGGGGTAGGGTTTTTGGTATCAGGGTGGGGCCAAAATGTATTAACAATTCTTTTCAAATTTGGTATGAAACATATTTGGAACAAAGGGAACATAAATCGTAAATTCCAGGATTCCTGCACCCCTGGGGCCCATGGGGCGGGGCAAAAACTGGCCCAAAATGACAAATTTTCAAAAATCTTCTTCTCAAGAGACACACACATATGAGAAAAACTAAATGCATAGTAATGTAGAGCAGGAAGGCCTCTACCAAAATTGTAGATTTCATGATCCCTGGGGTAGGGGTTCTGACCCCAGGGCGGGGCCAAACTTGTTATATAGTGTTTATGTGTAAAACACTTAAATAACATCTCCTATAGTGCTATTGATACTAAATTGAAAGTAAATAGATATTTAGAAAGAACAGGTAGTCCTTTACCAAAATTGTAAATTTGATGGTCCCAGGGGTAGGGGTTTTAATATCAGGGTGGGGCCAAAATGGTCAGTTATTAAATGTGTGAAAACATTTTTAACTTCTTGATAACTATCATTCCAATTCTTTTCAAATTTGGTATGAAACATATTTGGAACAAAGGAAACATAAGTTGTAAATTTCAGGATTCCTGCACCCCTGGGGCCTATGGAGCAGGGCAAAAACTGGCCCAAAATGACAAATTTTCAAAAATCTTCTTCTCAATGACCACACACATGTAAGAAAAACTAAATGCATAGTAATGTAGAGCAGGAAGGCCTCTACCAAAATTGTAAATTTCATGATCCCCGGGGTAGTGGTTCTGACCCCAGGACAGCGCCAAACCTGTTATATAGTGTTTATGTATAAAACACTTAAATAACATTTTCTTTAGTGCTTTTGATACTAAATTGAAACTAAATGGATAGAGCAGGTAGTCTTTTACCAAAATTGTAAATTTGATTTTCCCCAGAGTAAGGGTTTTCACCCCAGGGTGGGGCCAAACTTAGTATATATAGTATTTATGTGTAAGTTTGCTGATACTGTATACAATCTAAATGCATACTTAGAAATAGCAGAAAAGGATGTACAAAAAATGGTGAATTTCACAACCCAGGGATATGACTGTAGGATGAGTCCTAATTAGTCATATATTTTGATGTTTTAATGTTAATACACCTATTATTTGAAGCCTTTCATCAGTGTATGCACTTTTGAGGGTAGTGAAGTTTTAAGAACACATCTTGTTTTATATTGTTGCTGAACATTAGAATTTAGCTTAGATATTCAGAACAGGAATTTTTTTCTAGATTTCATAGCCCATGGAAGTAATGATACTTTTTCACTAGTATTCAGGTGACCGATAAGGCCTGTGGGCCTCTTGTTTAAAAAAAATCTTCTTCCCAAGAACCACTGGGCCAAAAATGTTTACATTTACATGAAAGGTTCTTGACATAGGTCAGATTCAAGTTTGTTCAAATCATGGCCTCTGGGGGTTAGTATTGGGCCACAATAGAGGATCAAAGTTTAACTTGAAAAGATATAGGGAAAATCTTTAAAAAAACTTTTTCTCAAAAACCATGGGGCCCAAAAAGTTCAAATTTACAAGAAACCTTATATAGTGCAAATTAAAATTTTTAGGTTATCTAAGTAAATTGAGTAAACTCAGGTGACATATTGCAATTTGTTGTCGTCTGTCGTCATACGTTAACATTTTTAACTTGTTCTTAATAACTACCATTCCAATTATTTTCAAATATGGTATGAAGCATCTTTGGGACAAGGGGGACATAAATTGTAAATTTCAGGACTTCTGCACCCCTGGGGCACATGGGATGGGGCAAAAACTGCCCAAAATTGACCAATTTTCAAAAATCTCTACAACGTACCACACATGTGTAAGAAAAACAATATGCATAATAATGTAGAGCAGGAAAACCTCTACCAAAAATTGTAAACTTCATGATAACTAGGGTAGGGGTTCTGACCCCAGGGTGGGGCCAAACTTAGTATATAGTGTTTATTTGATACTAAATTGAAACTCAATGGATATTTAGAAGGAGTAGATAGTCCTTTATCAAAATTGTAAATACCATGATCCTAGGGGTAAGGGTTTGGTTTTAAGTTTGTGTCAAAATTATAATTATTTGAAAGACTTCTTTAAGTTTGCTGATACTGTATAAAATCTAAATGCATACTTAGGAATAGCAGAAAATTTAAACAAAAATAAAAATGGTGAATTTCACAACCCAGGGTTTTGACTGTAGGATGGTGCAAATTAGTCATATCTTTTAATGTTAATGCACTTATTATGTTATTTAAAGCCTTTCATCAGTGTATGCACTCTTGAGGGCATAGAAGTTTTAAGAACACATCTTGTTTTATGCTGTTGCTCAGAACAGGATATATTTTCTAGATTTCATAGCCCTTGGGAGTAGTGATACTTTTCACTAGTTCTCAGGTGACTGATAATGGCTGTGAGCCTCTTGTTAAAAATCATGGCTCTGGAGGGAAGTGTGGGGCCACAATAGGGGATTAAAGATTTACCTGTAAAGATTTATCCTCTCCGGTAAATAGAGCTCGTATCAGATATATTTTTTTGATTTCATATTCACAGAAAATACAAGTTGGATGTCAAAGAAAGCCGGAGGTCATTAAACAAACTAAGAATGGCCACAGAGGTCTGCAAGCATACTTTGTCCACATTGGAAAATGCCCAAGTCTCAATCGATTCACTACATGAAGGGGTAGACTTCCATAGCAGTGTATCTAGGTAGTGTATGTGTATTTGGGTACATGTATAGTGTGTGTTTTATGTGTATTTGAAGTGTTTTAAAGTACATATAGCATATATTGCATGCATGTTAAACAAAAAATTATATAATGAAATTAAGGTGGTTCACTACACCTTGAAAGAGTTATGGAATCACAAAATGATTTAATCATGAAAGATATGATGATATGCAATAGGTATGTATGTCAAAAAGGCAAATCAGTATGCAATTTTGGCGACCAGGAAAACAAGATTTTCAAAAAGACACTTGGATTTGAACTCCAGGTTAAGTAACCCAGTACCTTATCTACTGAGCTACATAGATATATACAGACAAGTAATTTCACAAAACATTAGAATCGCCATCTTGTGACTTAGTGTCATAAAGTGTATGTCTGGATGTAGTGAGCTACCTTAAGTGATGTGGCATGTAATTTCCAATTATTGTGATTCCACAAAATCTTACAGTTGTGCTCACTTTTTACCTCACAAGAGTCATGGGCTTCTAAGCTTTTTCTGATCAGAGTTTGTCTGTTGTTTGTGTGTTTATCATCAAAGCCATTAATGCTCACTTTTTATACATTAGACGGGACATATTATGTCATGGCGTTGTCCGTGTGTCCGTCGGACTGGATGTCCGGGATTATGTTTTCCAGACTTTTATCTGTAATGGATGCTTGTATGACTTCGCAATTTGGTCACAATTTCTCCCTCAAGAAGCATAAGAGTGAGTTTGGATTTAGTCCATCCTTAACCTGCTTTAGGGCTATAGTTTTCCGGACTTTTTTTTTCCGTTACAGATAAGATATTGCCCTGAATTTACACAGAAGCATCCTCTCAGAGGAATACAATTTCAGTTTGGATTTCAGCAGGATTGGCCCATCTGTCCATGGCCTACATTAGAACTAAAAGTAGGTCAATCAGTTTTCTGGGCTTTTTTACATTATGGATACAGATATTGCCCTGATATTTAGTCAAAGGCTTCCTCTTGGTGGAATACAAGTTCAGTTTGCATTTCAGCTGGATTGGTCCGTCCTTGGCCTTCTTTTGAACTAAAAATAGATCAAACAGCTTTCTGGGCTTTTTTTCATTATGGATACAGATATGTAGTCAAAGGCTTCCTCTTGGAGGAATACAAGTTCTATTTGCAGTTCAGCTTGATTGATCCAACCTTGACCTACTTTTGGACTAAAAATAGGTCAGAGTTTTCCGGGCTTTTTTTCCCATTCATATACAGATATTGCCCTGATTTTTAGTCAAAGTCTTCCTCTCAGAGGAAGACAAGTGTAGTTAATATTTCAGCTGGATTGGCGCACTATGACCTACAGTCCTTTAGGGGTAGAAGTAGGTCAAACAGTTTTCCAGATTTTTTTTTGATATGGTCACAGGTATTGCTCTGAAATTTAGTCACAAACTCCTTTTCAAAGAAATACATAATCAGTTCACATTTCAAGTTAATTGGTGCACCATGACCTACTTTAAGGCTAAAAGTAGATCAAATGGTTTCCTGGACTTTTTATCATCATAGATAGATATTGCACCGACATTTTGTCACAACCTCGCTCTCGGAGAAATACATAATCATTTTACATGTCAGATGGATTGGTGCACCATGAACCACTTAAGGGTTTTTCTATTCAGAATGTGTGTTGTATCAATTCAGAGAGCACACTATGCTTCCAGGTTGAATTTCGCTGTCTGATGGGCGTATATTGTACCATTTGTTGAATTTCGCTGTCTGACGGGCGTATATTGTACCATTTGTTGAATTTCGCTGTCTGACGGGCGTATATTGTACCGTTTGTTGAATTTCGCTGTCTGATGGGTGTATATTGTACCGTTTGTTGAATTTCGCTGTCTGACGGGCGTATATTGTACTGTTTGTTGAATTTCGCTGTCTGACGGGCGTATATTGTACCATTTGTTGAATATCGCTGTCTGACAGGCATATATTGTACCGTTTGTTGAATATCGCTGTCTGACGGGCGTATATTGTACCGTTTGTTGAATTTCGCTGTCTGATGGGTGTATATTGTACCGTTTGTTGAATTTCGCTGTCTGATAGGTGTATATTGTACCATTTGCAGTACTTTTGTTCTCTTAAATTGTTACTCATTTTATTTATCATATGGCAATGTGAGTCCAGAAAAACTTAGGTTGCTTACTTTGTATCTTCTGTTCTTTACACATTATACATCCACTTCACAATGACAGCTGTTTGCAGTAAAATGAACAAATGATTAAAAAATTTAATAAAAGTAAGCAAAATGACAATAAATCAATATGGACAGAAAATACTAATAAATACTTATGACTAAAACATAATACTACCGATAATATGGTTCGTTATAATACTGATGCAAAGAATTACTGTGTGAGACACTGCATACCTTATGAATCTTCAAATAGAGTATTTAAAGTCTACTCATTTGGTAAATTGGGCATTCAGCTAACCTGATTATTTTTTCCTGACATACAGGCTATTGGATTAAGCAGAACCCGCTGTATTAAATTTTGATAACTGGTAATGGGCATTCAACATTTCACAGCCATAATATTTTGATCTCCCTCCTCTTATCTTTGGGGGTTCAATATTTTATGGCCATAAAATTTTGAAAAACTTTTAAAAAATTGGTCCCTTGGGGGTGGGGAGGGAAGGGGATGATGGTAAACATTTCAATGGCATAATATCTTGAACCCCCTCCCACCATTCAAAAACTTAATTTCTATCTCACTATAATTAGAAACATTAACATTTGAACACCCTCCTAGATATGTCTTAGGAGCTAGTTCAATAATTTCACAGCCATAATATCTTGAACCCCACCCCAACCTACCAAACACAAAAAAATGTATTTAAGGGGGTTCAAAATATTATGGCCATGATATTTTAACCCCTGGGTTCAAAATATTATGGCCATAATATTTTGAACCCTGGGTTAAATATTTTAATGGGGGGGGGGGGGTCAAAATATCGCGAGGTTCAATATTATATAACACCGGGTTGGAATAGGTCCTCAGTACCCCTTGCTTGTCGTAAAAGGCAATTAAATGGGGTGGTCCTTTGGATGAGACCGCAAAAACCGAGGTCCCGTGTCACAGCAGTTGTGACACGATAATGATCCCTCCCTGCTCAAAGGCCATAAGCGCCGAGCATAGGCCTAAATTTTGCAGCCCTTACCAGCAATGTTGACGTCTCCATATGAGTGAAATATTCTCAAGAGGGACGTTGAACAATTTTCAAACAATCAATCTAACATTGATAATATAAACATATGCAGTATTGTACTAGAAAAGGAGTAGGCCCATGAAGGGTCAAAAATCGGCTCTGTCACAGAAATTAATGAAATTGGTGGAATATAATGTTTAAGTATCATACTTTGAATATTAGAAGGAATTATTCCAAAATCTTTTGTAAATATGGCATTACAGTAGGTCAAATGTCAGTATGTCAGAATGCAATTTTGTCAAAAAATAACATCAGAGCTCTTTTATGTTTTCTGTTTTTCATGTACACCAAAACATTGCCTTAATTAGATATATTTTCTTCTTATTAATGAATTACAAATAATTGTTATCTAAGTAAATATTATACTCTGAACATGTTTCGTTTAAGACGTAAAAGCACATCACATAACAGATAGAGAAATTGTCTCATGGGATTAATGATCTAAGCCATGGTGTTTCAAGGAGTTCAGTTGGACATACAAAGATAATTTTATTTAGAGCCAAATTCTGTCTGTCCAATTAATTTAAGATTCCATTAGTCCCTTGGAAGTAATGATCTAAGCCATGTGTTTCAAAGAGTTTACTGGACATGCAAAGATCATTTCATAAGAGCCATATTGCATCTGTCCAGTTAAAGATAAATTGATGAATATTATGTAAGAATTAGGCTGTGGAAATAATTTGTTACTCCTTTAGTTATTGGCCATATACCCCAAATTGTTAGTATTGAAATAATATATATATATACCCATCAATGTATCATTCTTTGATACTGTGGATTTCACAGCTTGTGATCTGGTTTTCCAGATCACCACACTGTGGTTTTCTGATTCCGTATTAGTATCCATCACAATGCATCAACACAACGTTATTTGTGGAAAACTGGCTACGTCACAAAACAAAACTGCGTACACAAAACATACAATAATTTCATGATATGTCTGTGTTTTTGATAATTTGGATTACATTTAGTATCTTATAAATGTGCATGATTTAAAATGCATAAGGGGGTATATAATAAATTATCATTACTACAGTAACTTGATCTGAAGAGTTGGATCATGTCTCGTTGACAGGCGCGGATCATCAAATGATCCGTGCCTGTCAACTCGACGTGATCCGACTATTCGGATCAAATTACTGTAGTAATAATATATATCTATCATGTGAAAGAAATCTAAATACATGTGATAAAATGAAACATGTTTAGAAATGTAGTTATTTGAACAATTCGAGAGACAGATTGACAAGTCAGTTACTGTACCAAGGTTAGCATGATTTTGTCCCATGCACACTCATCTGTTTATAATTTATAAACATTTGACTGGCATATATCATGTACTGCAGTGGTGCACTTTATAAAAGTGGAAATAATCAAGAATTAATAAAAAAAAATTGTGGCATGGTTAAAATCTTCTCGACAACCACTCAGCCAATTTCAAACAAGCTTAGCACAAATCATCCTTGGGTAAAGGGGATTCAAGATTGTTGAAATGAAAGGTCATATGCTCTATCCTTAGGGGAGATAATCAAGAAAATGCTAAAATAGGATGGGGTCATTCAAAAATATTCTTAAAAGAACCACTTGGCCCGAAAAGTTTAAACTTGCATAAACTGACATAGTAGAGATTCAAGTTTGTTTAAATCATGGCCCATGGGGTTAGGGTGGGGTCACAATAGGGGATCAAAGTTTTACATTGCATTATATAGGAAAAATCTTTAAAAATATTACAGCAGAGCCATGAGTACTCATATTGATATGCAAACATCCCCAGTTATTGTAGATTGAAGTTTTTTTTCAAATCATGACCACCTGGGGCAGGATGGGGCCACAACAGGAGATAAAGTTTTCCATAGGAATATATTGAAAAAATATTTTAAAATATTACTCAGGGCCATGAACACTCATGTCGATATGCAAGCATTCCCAGGTATTGCAGATTGAAGTTTGTTCAAATCATGACGCCCAAAACAGGATGGGGCCACAATGATATGAACAAGCATTCTGAGAGTATTGCATGACAATACATAGTCCCCTACTGGTTGCAGAAATTACTGTACCGCAACAATATTCAAAGTTCATTATATAGGTTATGGTAAAAGGGAAAACTGGGGAACCAGGATAGGAATGGTTGGAAATCCAACTATTCGAGTAGAGACTAGACCAGGGAAAAAGAGACACATTTATAATTAGGTTAGGTCTTTAACCAAGTCAATAAACTGCGACATGAAGTTGATTTTGAATAATTTAGTTATATTGTTGTATTACTATGCTAGAAGGTTTAATGAGTGTAGTACTCTTATCTACGGAGACAAGAAACTTGGATGTAAAATTAAACAATTCATGCTATTTTTCTAAGTTCAAGGGCCATAACTTAATGAAAAATCAATGGACCAAGATGAAATTCAACTTGTAACGGCAAAGCAATGTACGAAATATCAAATGAATATCTGCAAGCACACCCAAAAAAAAAAAGTCTGGAAAACTGATAGTTCATGCTATTTTTCTAAGTCCAAGGGCCATAACTAAGTGAAATATCAACAGACCGAGACGAAATTCGAACTTGATCTGTATCTTGTTATAGCAAAGCAACGTTCCAAATATAAAGTAAATATCTGCAAGAACAGAGAGAAAAAGTGCAGAAAACTGGACTGATGGATGGAGAGACAGACAGACTGAAGGAGCACAAATCTAAAGTCCCCTTTGACTTTGTTGGTAGGGGACTAATAAGGGCTAATTTAAATGCTTTCCTTCTATTATAATTGAATGGGAATTGTTTGCATGTTTAGAAAGATCATAAAGCTTTGCACAAAAGACTCCAGAATGAGGCTTAAATGCAAATATGAGACTCCCTGACAGGTCTATGTATGGGCTATGGTACGCAAGTGACCATTAAGGCCTGTGGGACTTTTGTTCTAATACCACCAGAAAGATTGTTTTCTAAACATTCACTTCAAAATTTTCACTATTTGTTCCTAATACATATAAGTGAGACTGAGTTATGGCCTGAAGTTACTCTCAACTTTGACCTTACTTTGAGAGCCATTAAGAGTCACCAGTTTATAGTTGTCCAATGACGGGTTCGAAATCATGTTGACCACTGTTATTGTTCCAAGCTTGAGTCATGTCTCTATGAAAAGGATGGTTTAGGTGAGCACTGTGGCCCATTGCCATCTTATTTTCTTTAAAGGGCCAGGTTTGAGAGCTTGTGTGGCTGTCTTGTACAAAGGTGCACAGCACTCATTGATGAAGTATGTGCCAAATCCTGTGTCAATTCATCAGATATTGATAAGGTAATGTGATATTTAATTTCATTTAATGTTTAGCAAGTTTCAGCTTTATATTCAGTTTATCATAAACTCCTTTCAAATTTCTACCATCATGCACATTGTGATGGCAATTTTTCATGCAATAACCCCATATTTCCATGATGTCACAATTGGTATATTCCAGGACAAGCCTGTCTCTAAGTAAAATACCAAGATGGGCTGCAATGGATTGCAGGAAACATTACTTTCTTATGAAATTGATGGTGAACTATTTCATCACTATTGCAGTATTGGTCTCCGTCCGTCGTGAGCTAACAATTGAACGTTTTTAACTTCCTCTTGATAACTATACCATTCCAATTTTTTTTTCAGATTTAGTATGAAGGATCTTTGGGACAAGGGGGACATAAATTGTAAATTTCTAAATTTCTGTCCCCCGGGACCTAAGGGGTGGGGCAAAAACTGTCAAATATTTGCCAATTTTCAACAATCTTCTCCACAACTGAATATATCAGTTTCTCATCTAATAAATAACAAATTCAAAACATGCCTTTGGTATAAAGTTACCCCACATATGCAATTTTGTTGCATTTTTTTGGCAAAAACTTCATAAACTGCATTGCTGGATTTACAACTGATATAATTTTTTATATGATATTTGTTACCATTGCAGTCCTCAGGGCTCGCATAAATTTTCTTTTCTAAAAAATAGATTATTATGTTTCTTATGTACCAGAATGTCTTTTAATTTTAGTCTCTTTTAAAAGCCACTATGGGCATACTTTTTTGAAGTGGTCAGAATTTTCAAGAATTTTTTGACACTTTTTTTAGTCTTATGAATATTGGGAAGTCCTTTAGAACACGACTGAAGAAGACCGGTAACACGGTCGAAATATCAAGGAAAAATCAGCACACGGTGAATGCAAAATGGTCTATTCATTCAGAATATTTCCTTGATTGTACTTATTTTATAATGATGTATATGTATCTATAAAAATACATGTATATACACTGTTTACTTTGCGCTCACCATTCACCAAATTGCGTTCAGTGTTTGCTCTGTGTGTGCTCACTGCGCTTACCGTTCGTTCTGCGTGCGTTCCCCGTTCAATATGCGTGCGTTCAAAGTTCGCTCACTGTTCAAATGGGAAAGTAGAACGTTTCAGGGACTGTACCATTTTTCTTAAACGTATTTGTCAAAAATATCCCTAAATTTTGTACTTTGTAATTGTATAAGTTTGAAAGTTGAGGGTCTGAACCAGTAATATTTTTTAATAAATTTGTGTCTCAAATCTGAATATAGAGAGCACTTCAAAACAAACTGATATTCGTCTTCTAATTCATTACAGTGTATGCATACCTGTTCATATTTGGTATATTCCAGGGCCTACCTTTTTAGCTCACCTGAGCTGAAGGCTCAGTGAGCTTTTCTGATCAAAATTTGTCCGTTGTCTGTCGTCATTGTAAACTTTTCACATTTTCATCTTTTTCTAAAGAACCACTGGGCCAATTTCAACCAAACTTGCCACAAAGCATCCTTGGGTGAAGGGCTTTCAAGTTTGTTCAAATGAAGGGCCATATCCTTTCAAAGGGGAGATAATCACAAAAATGCAAAAATAGGGTGGGGTCATTTAAAAATCTTCTTCTCAAGAACCACTGGGCCAGAAAAGCTGAAATTTTCATGAAAGCTTCCTTATATAGTGCAGATTCAAGTTTGTTCAAATCATGACCCCTGGGAGTATGATGGGGCCACAATAGGGGATCAAAGTTTTACATGCAAATATATAGAAAAAATCTTCTTCTCAAGAACCACTGAGCCAGAAAAGCTGAAATTTACATGAAAGCTTCCTGACATAATGCAGATTCAAGTTTGTTCAAATCATGGCACCCTGGGGTTGGATGGGGCCCCAATAGGGGATCAAAGTTTTACATACAAATATATAGGATAAATCTTTAAAAATCTTCTTCTCAAGAACCACTGAGCCAGAAAAGCTGAGATTTACATGAAAGCTTCCTGACATAATGCAGATTCAAGTTTGTTCAAATCATGACCCCTTCGGGTATGAAGGGGCCACAATAGGGGATCAGAGTTTTACATAAAAATATATAGGAAAAATTTTCTTAAGAACCACTGAGCCAGAAAAGCTGAGATTTACATGAATGCTTTTTGACATATTTCAGATTTCAGTTTGTTAAAATCATGGCCCCCAGGGGAGGATGGGTTCACAAGGGGGGATCAAAGTTTTGCATACAAATATATAGGGAAAATCTTTAAATATGAGCCAAGTGACTCATGTGAGTGATGTGGCCCTTGGGCCTCTTGTTTTATTTTCTTGTGAGTGTGCAGATATTCTTAGTATACTAATAGTTTTTCTTTGTTCTACAGAAAGTTTCTTTGTTAAATAATACTGAGTGTAAAATTATCAGTCAGATATTTATAGATACCACATTTAGAGGATTCACTTAAAATTCCCCTTAACCTAGTGTCAAATTCTTTAAATAAGATTGTTTCATTCAAAACATTCTGTATTTCCCATACATATGAGAAACCATTTGTTTCTAATAAATTCTTAACATTTGCAGCCCAGTTTGTACATTCATTACATATTAACAATTAACATATTCTTATATATTTCTTTCAAAATATAATTGTCAGTCTTCAACAAAGTGTGCCAATACTTGATGATTAGCCATATATCTTCTATATTCCATTGGTAACACACCTAATTCATTAAATACTGCTGCATTTATTGCTTTTATGAACACCTAATTAATGTTTACAGAATTGTGTAAATACCTTGTGTTCTTTTTATTTGGGTCTTTATGAAATTCCCAAGTTTCACTACCATAATTTAATAAAGGCATAATATATGTATAAAACATATACATTAAAACTGACATCCTTGTATGAATTTCTGAAACCAAAAATCACCTTTCTTCCCTGGTCTACAATAATTTCTTGATTGACACTAAATTTTCAATTGTAATTCTAAAAAATCAATATATGCACCCAGGGGTGCATGAACCGAGTTGCATGGGGTCTTAATTTCCTAACCTGCTATCCAACAATATTACCAAGTTTCATTTGATTCAGTTTTAAACTTTTTGAGTTACTGTCCAGAAACCATATTTGTCTGAAGTTTTCAATCTATTTTCAGTCACTGTGACCTAGACCTTTGACCCTTTTTCTCCAAAATCAATAGGGGCCTTGCTTTGCTGGTATCCAACAATATATCAAAGTTTCATTTGATTCAAATTAAAAAATTTCGAGTTATCCTCCTGAAACCAAATTTTTTTGGAATTCTAAATCTATTTTCGGTCACTGTGACCTTGACCTTTGACCTATTTTCTCCAAAATCAATAGGGGTCTTCCTTACCTGGTACATAACAATATCTTTAAGTATCATTATACCTTTGTTCAGGGGGGTATATAGGAATCACTCTGTCTGTCTGTCCATCTGTCCGTCCGTCCATCTGTCTGTCTGCAGATTCGTGACCGGGCCATAACTTCTTTGTTCTTTAACATATGCATACCATATTTGGCACACAGGTGGATCACCATGAGATGATGTGTCGAGTACCTTCATGATCTCTTTATGACCTTAACCATTGACCTCAAGGTCAAAATTAAAGGTTTTTTACAATGGATTCGTGTCCGGGCCATAACTTCTTTGTTCTTTGACATAGGCATACCATATTTGACACATGAGTGTATCACCATGAGATGATGTGTCATGTACCTTCATGACCTCCATATGACCCTGACCTCAAGGTCGAAATTAAAGATTTTTACAATGGATTCGTGTCAGGGCCATGACTTCTTTGTTCTTTGACATAGGCATACCATATTTGACACATGAGTGTATCGCCATGAGACGATGTGTTGGGTACCTTCATGACCTCTATATGACCTTAAACTTTGTCATCAAGGTCAAAATTGATTATAGGGTTTTGACATAGTCATACCATAAGACATGGGTGTATCACCATGAGACTATGTGTCATGTACATTCATGACCTCTTTATGACCTTGACCTTTGATCTCAAGGTCAAAATTATAGGTTTATATACCATGGATTTGTGTTCGAACTATATCTTCCATTTTCTTCTACAAAGGCATACCATATTTTTACACTCAGGAAAGAGGTAATTTATACCTATTAACAACACCCTTTGGGAGATTGGGGTAAGTGGGGGGTATTCTTAGTGAGCATTTCTCACAGTACCTCTTGTTTGATTCGGATTTAAACTTTCTGAGTTATCATCCGGAAACCAAATTTTTCTGAAATTTTCATTCTATTTTCGGTCACTGTGACCTTGACCTTTGACCATTTTTCTCCAAAATCAATAGGGGTGTTCCTTACCTGGTACCCAACAATATATCAAAGTTTCATTTGGTTAGATTGTAAACTTTTCGAGTTATCATCTGGAAACCAATTGTTGACACCCAACCGCCCACCCGCATCATCAAACGCTAAAAAACAACTCTTAAATAATTAGATTTATCTAGTATTTCTATTTGCTGATTGTCAAATGACCAACACTTATTGTTTTTAATCTTTCCTCATTATTATGTATCTAATTTTGTCACAATAAATAAAGTAATACTGGGGGCAACGTAGTAAATGTTGCCAGTGAAATCCATTGAAAACATTTGGAAATAAACCATCTTCCGTTGATACTCCATTGAAGGGGTGTCTGTGATATATATCTTGACTATTTCTTTGTTTAAAAGACTCTGACACTTCGACTATTACATCTTAATTAAATGTCCGTCATTCTTCATGTTCTTATCCCTTTTCTTTATTTCTTGTGTAGGATACATAATGTTGCTTTTCTGCATTTGTTTCCACCATTTTGTTCAACTTTAACATATTGCGTTCAATACCCTAAAAACAAAAAAGGGGGGGGGGGACGCACATGATACACAACACTTTTAATAAACACTCTTAATGGACTTGCATGTACAACTACAATCCACATTTTAAAAAATAATGATAATATAAGCACTAAGATCAAATTTATAACACTAAATTGCGCATCTGTTATGACATAATATTCTGAACTGAACTTCATCAATCTGACTCATTAATCAACAATGTAAGTAATTTAGCAACATGACTCATTAACAAAATCCCTCTATAGTTACATGTATTTACATCATTACTGTATCCCCCGAATTCTTAAAATTTGATGAAATATAATTGATTTCTCCATTCAATAGGAAATTCCCCAGGTTGTATAATCTTGTTGATGGGTACCATTAAAAATTCCTTTTTAGCATATTATCGTGACCGATACTTTTGTCTGCTTTAAGTTTCCTTATACCATTTAGTACTTCTTCTGTAAAATCACGATCTAGTGCTGGTTATAAAGAATCATTTTCATTTAAGCAATCAGTTTCTTCTTCGAGTAATGAATTTTTGGATTCATAATTCATATGCTTTAAAGTAATTCTGTACAAAAAATGATAGATGAACATCGGACCATACAGCTTTGAATATCTCCTGAACTATTTTTAAAGTTAGTGCTTTTATATTATGTATAAGAATTCTTTAAATCCTTTCATTTGATACTACAGTACACGACACGAGTTTTATGCGTGTTCCATGCAATGCGGTGGAAAAAATTTGCCCAAAACACGGTGGACCTTTGAAATTGTCGGCACCTTTGAAGTCCTATTTTTCCGAGCAAGCTAGACATTGAGGTCCACGGAGGATCTCCATGGATGCCACCTCACATCTCCGTGGATGTCACCCGTACCTCCATCGATGCCACCGTGTGCCTCTGTGTGATAAAACAAAGAAATAAAAGATAATAATATCAAGAATAAAATTTCCGAAATGATTCACTTAAAAAATCGTTTCAATTGACCAACATGCCCCCACCCCATTCATTATTTAGAAATTAACTTTAAATCATTCAATTATTGTAATTGTTGTTTAATGAAACATTGGTGTTTTTGGTACATATCTGTATGCAGACTTCCCTGAAGATGTTCACACTTTTTTATGAAACGCCCAGATTCTTGACTTCCTATATACAAACACCTGTGTTATTCCCACCACTCGTCGGTACATTGTTTCATGGCACATGCAGCACAAGTTCACCAAATAAAAGAAGGGTCATGAACAACGACAATCACATGCCAGTAATTTCAATTTGATAAATAGTAGCTCAAAGAAATGTGTACCATAAGCAGTGGGTTTTTTTAACGAATAGTTTCCATTGTAATTAGGAATAGGTGATATAGATCTGCTATATGCATGTTAATTTACATGTAGTCTTGAAATATAGCAAAGTATACAGTTGACAACGATTGAAATAAAAATGCAGACGTTTTCTCGTTTATTCAGTGACTCGCAAACTTGCCCGTCTTCTCTAACTGAAATTTGTAAAATAAATGTACTAGGTTTTGGTCAGTTATAACATATTACGGGCGTAAGATTCATCTCATCTCTGCTAGCCATGGGTTTTGGTCAACTGTGCCTTTGTGGACAAATAATCTTGGCTAGGGAAAATGAAAAATAAAATGTTTGTGGGGTTATTAGGGCCATTTCAGAAATAAATACATGGGGAGGCACCTTTTGTATATACCAAGCACCCATAAAAAAAAAATAAAAAATTACCCCATGACCCATCAAATTGATAAACTCATTTTACAATGACCCATCTAATTAAAAAAAAAAAAACTAACCAGACCAAAAATATTTTTAAAAATGAAAATGGTACAAATCTCGCGAGGTTTTCGGGACAAACATTCTAGTCAATGACGCGGTAATGCCTGTGCGACATTGTATCACAGTAGTTCTGAAGAAACGATGTCACATCAACAATCAAAGGCATCTATGGTGGGAATGTTGGAAAGATTGGGAGTCCAAACGATGCTATTATCATGAAATGGGTATGGATATGTTTTTCCACGAATCGTTCGTCTTCTAATGGAGCCCGCGCCCAGAGGCCTCTATATCACCATCACACTGGCTGATAAATATAACGCATCGGTACCCTCGTATAAATCAACTAAGGTTTGCCTATTTTTATTAGAAAACGGAATACCTATTGGTTTCAAAATATTCCCAAAATCGATGCACTGTAAACTGTAATAATCTACAGAACAGTAATGGAAAGTTATGCGCTGCAAAGAGCGACAACTCGAATAGTTCTATGTTACTTCCGATTTCGAAAGCAGCATTTCGAAAGCACGTTTTCAATTTTCCTTTGTAACCAACACGACAAGAGCGACAATAAAAATATTCTGAAAACTCAACACCCACGTGGCACAAAATAAAACAATAGAAACTACCCACTACCCATAATAAATATTTTTTGAACAGTCCAACCACGGACCAAATAAAATATGAAAAAATACGACCACCCACACAAAAAAATATCATTTGCCGCCCGACTCCCCCATTTGATCATTTCTGGAACAGCCCTTATTGGAACTATGATCTATGACTATAACAATGACCTGTGTATAACTTGTATATTCCATGCAAATCTGAGGGGTTTTTCTCCTCAATAGAACAATTGTGGGTCAGCTAATCCGTGTATTTGAAATCAATAAAACTGCTTGGCTTCTTGTGGAAAGTGTGAAATGTATTGGGTCAGCACAAGATACCCATGATCTTAGACTAGATCTGATATCACACTGACCCAATGTATTTCACACTTTTCATATTAACTGATAAGAAGTCACAAACTGCTGTTAATTTCAAATACCCAAACTAGCTAACTGTAATATAGTTCTATTGTGACAAAGACCCTAGGAATTTGCATGGAATATACTTGTTATACAAAAATCATTGCATTATCCAGACACTCCTGATGAACATATTTTTTATGAAAATTTCTATTGAAGTACATTGAACATAAGTCTCGGTCAAATGTAATTAAATCGGGATTTTAAAAATAAATCATTCGATGGTTTTATTTTTGCTTCTATTAATTATGTAATAAATTAATTCCAATTTGTTAATCATCGACAATGTTCTATTTTCTATATTGGAGCAAGTTATATTTGTCAAGATGCATATTAAAACAATATGATGAAAGTAATTGTGTACCTTAAACGCTGCATTTATCAGAGAAAGAGAGAAGGAGGGAGAGAGAGCACATCCGTAATTATTGAATATCCCTATTACATGTATGCTTTTCATTTACTGAATATACTGATTTGCATTCAAAACAGGAATTGCCTGCAGTACGCACTATTATTAAACATAGAATTTAAGAATATTTTAATGAAGAAAGGGTTTAGCAGACTAAAAGAAAAATTTTCAATTGAAAACCAGGTTTTCTCAAAAACATATATATAGTGTTTGGTGTCATTGGAATTGGCTCAAAATGCTGAAAAACAATATAAGTATCAGGGGGGGAAATATTGACATTTTTTCTTTTTTTAAAATTCCATCTTTATCTTGATTATTTAGCCTGAGGCACATTTTCACACCTGCAAGGTGCCCATGGCCACAACAAAGCTCCTAGAAGTGGTGTGTGTTTGCAAATAACACACACTGTGGAACACAGAGGACAGGGTGTATCTCTGTGGATTTTCCATGGTGGTCTTTCCAAGGAGCAGTGTATAAAACTTGTGTAGTGTATTGTATGTTGTTTGACCTTGGGACTTTGACTATGGAATTTGACCTATTTTTAGGAAAACCTTAACTAATTTAAAATATCTCCTTAACTAAAGGGGATCAGAGTTTTAAAAGGGGAACTATTAAAGTAAACTTATTCCTTCCTGGGTTTCATGAATAAGCAACTCAATCAGCACATAGCATTGCTTGAAATGAATTCTTTTATGTAATTTCAGGTCATTGTTTGTGGAGGTGGTGCAAAACCTCCAATAGTACAAAAAGCAATCTCAGATTATCTTAAGAATGCAGAGATATTAAACACTATTCCACCAGATGAAGTGATTGCAATTGGAGCAGCTAAACAGGTCAGTCCACAACTTTATCATGGGTAATATATCACTGTTACATCAGTAATTTAGATCACCCAACCCTTGCAGCATACTTGAAGTACATATGCAGCATAATAGCCATTTAAAATCACAGCACACTATCAGTACAGCTCCAGCATTACTGCAAGTATGCTGCATAACTTTTAAATGGAAGTATACATGGAAACGGCACAATATTGCAGCACATTTCAAATATGTATAGAACAAGGGACGTTATTGACCAAAATTGGCCGCGCTTCAAAAGCCAACCATATTTTGCAGGTAGAAAAGTGATAATTTTCTCGTTTCATTCATATATAACACGTACCATTTTGTTGTACTGATATTGAGAAAATAACGTTACAATTTTGTCATTGTTAACTCTGACGCTGTCTTCTAATGGTCGCTTTTTCAGAACGACATCATCAATGTAATAGGATTTACAGTCCCCTGATTCTTCTAGAATATTTTTCTAAAAGTTACAATTTTAACTTTTTATTTAAAAAAAATACTCATTGAGATCAGAGACTATTAAAAACTGGCATGCTATGGAAAATACATTATGCATTTACATGTAACTTTATCGTGTTCATAGACATTTTGTAGAAGAATCTTGTAATAATTAGAGGGAAATAATTCGTGTATTTGCCAAAAATTGTTGAGTAAAATGCAATCATATTTTCGAAGGCGCTGATCGATGTCCTTCTATTCAAATGAATTATGGAAAATAAAATGGCTCTTGAATTTTCATTATTTTTTTTTTTTTTTGGTCATGAATATAAACACTTTCATCAAAAACGCTGATTGAGTCAGATAAAATTATTTGTTATGCCATGTACACCAAAGACTATATAACAAGGTCTGCTTACAATAATGAGTATGTAATATACATGTTTCGGTACATACGAAGAAAATATGTCTGCCTGCTGTGGGTATTTACAAATTATATTGAATAGAGCGTGATACTAAATGATACAAATGTTGCATGAATTGGATATCATTTTCTTGGGTACAGCAACACACGTCAAGTAATATGCGTCTAACTTCAGAGGTATATTTTATATAGTGATACTAAATGATACAAATGTTGCATGAATTGGATATCATTTTCTTGGGTACAGCAACACACGTCAAGTAATATGCGTCTAACTTCAGATGGTATATTTTATATAGTCAACCACTATGTCATTTTACTACCATGTTTTATTTAAATTCTTTCTATTGTTTTATCATTTCCTTTATAGCTCTTGCAGGTCTTTTATTAGTATATTATCAATGATTATTAGCACAAACATTGTACAACGCATAGAAACTATATGTAATTTTGCGCTTTATAAATGAATGAAATAATAATAATAATAGCAAATATATTTAAAAACCTAACAAAAATGCGTCAGGGCTCGAAATTAGCGAGAAATACTCGCAAAATGCGAGTACATTTGAAAAATAGCGAGTAAAAATAATGGACACTCGAAAATCTTAGCGAGTGGTGATTTACAAACTATGATCGTATCGTATCCGTTTTATATGGTGATGCGCTATTCGCTTCTCTCAAACTTGCACTCTGAATCATACAAACGCTTATATGAACGACCGATTTCAATAACCGTTTTTATCCGGATTTTTCTTTTATGATTTTTTAAGAAACTCGGAGTCAAACAAATGCTTTAGAGATCGGACATCGCATATCGACATGTGCCACGAGTCCTGTTCACCTATAGGGGTGATTAAATTGAATAATTCCAAGTATGATGTTTCTGTTATTCATTTATCTACAAAAAATATCGGAATCTATGTTTTACCAAGTCTTCCGGTAGTTATTTTTATCAGAATCATGAGAATGTCATATCTAAATTTATTGTCATATTGAGGTCGGGTTGTAGTGACGTGCATTTCTCACCGCGTCGACGATTATCAAAAAAGTCATAGGACTCGTGATCGTGCTGCTTATAAAACCATGAGTCTTGTATTCGCTTTAAAAAATCACTAGTGACAACCCTGATGTGGCATGAAATTGGAAGACTGGATCTAGACCTGCGGTAAACAAGTCGTGGATTAGACAGTTAGAGGTGCGATAATCAAGAGACCTAGACATTGCACCATATGACTTACGTAACTTAGTGTCTTGTCCAAACGCTGCCTGTTGACCCACTAGGCTCAGTAATGATGGGGAAAATCATTGATTGAAAAATATATATATATATATATAAAAAGAGCACTGCTTCATTATTTTCATTTTAGCTTGTAGGTTTTCATTTTAGCCTGTGGATTTTTTACCCACAGGCTAAAATTAGCCTGTGGTAGAAAAAGTTAATTTCGACCCCTGTGCGTCCGTATATATTTATATCTTTACATTCCCCTGAATCGTCAACAAAGAGTAGTTCCAACTCTCCCTCCCTCCCCCCCCCTCTCTCTCTCTCTCTCTCTCTCTCTCTTTCTCCATATAGTGTTCATTTTTAATCAATGTCATTGCATGCAACGACATTTAGTCTAAATCTAGCATTGCTTAGTTTTACTGATGTAAACACATCAAATGTGTATGTATATATCTGGAACAGGTATCAGTTATTATTCAGATGGACTCTGGGAAGTTGTTTGAGTATGTGTATAGACAATGTGGTATATTTAAGTGCTTTTCCCAGGCACTAGAATCATAAGTGGTGGGGGGGGGGGGGGGGGGGGGGGGGGGGGGGGGGGGGGGGGATCGGTCCCACTTTATTTTTGTCAATGATCAATATCTGTTATTTTCATAAGCGAATACAGATATATTGGTTGATTTCCTACCACCACCCCCCTTTTTTTATATGCCCATCATTAGATGGAACATATGTTATGGCGCTGTCCGTGCGTCCGGCTGCATGGCTTTCCGTCCACCTGGGGTCATGTTTTCTGGACTTTTTTCTGTAACGGATGCATGTACAACTTTGAAATTTGGTCACAATATTTCCTTCAAGATTTGTAAGAGTGAGTTTGCATTTCAGCTGGATTGGTCCATCCTTGACCTACTTTAGGGCCATAAGTAGGTCAAACAGTTTTCTGGACTTTTTTTCGTTACAAATAAGATATTGCCCTGAAACTTAAACATAAGCTTCCTTTCAGAGGAATACAAGTTCAGTTTGCATTTGCTGGATTGGTCTCTCCGTGACCCAACAATTAGGACTAAAAATAGGTCAAACAGTTTTCCGGGATTTCTTTACATTATGGATACAGATATTGCCCTGAAATTTAGTCAAAGGTTTCCTCTTGTAGGAATGCAAGTTCAGTTTGCATTTCAGCTGGATTGGTCCGTCCTTGACCTACTTTTGAGCTAAAAATAGGTCAAACAGTTTCCCGGGCTTTTTTTCAATACGGGTACAGATATTGCCCTGATATTTAGTCATAGGCTTCCTCTTGGAGGAAGACAAGTTCAGTTTGCATTTCAGCTGGATTGGTCCATCCTGACCTACTTTTGGACTAAAAATAGGTCAGGCCATTTTCCAGCCTTTTTTTCATTACGGATACAGGTTTTGCCCTGATATTTAGTTAAAGTCTTCCTCTCGGAGGAAGACAAGTACAGTTAACATTTCGGCTGGATTGGCACACTATGACCTACAGTACTAAAGGGGTAAAAGTAGGTCAAACAGTTTTCCAGATGTTTTTTTATATGATCACAGGTATTGCTCTGAAATTTAGTCATAACCTCCCTCTCAGAGAAATACATAATCAGTTCATATTTTAAACATTTCAAGTTAATTGGTGCACCATGAACTACTTTAGGGCTAAAAGTAGATCAAATGGTTTCCTGGACTTTTTATCATCATAGATAGATATTGCACCGACATTTTGTCACAACCTCACTGTCAAGAGAAATTCATAATCAGTTCACATGTCAGATGGATTGGTGCACCATGCCCCACTTTAGGGTTTTTCTATTCAGAATGTGTGTTGTATCAATTCAGAGAGCACACTATGCTTCCAGGTTGAATTTCTTTGTCCGACGGGTCGTATATTGTACCGTTTGCGGTGCTCTTGTTCCTAATCGTCAATATGAATATCAACAATCTTCACAACATAATATGTATATTTCATAAGATTGGTAAAAGTTGGAGTGTCTTTAGGCTGGACAAGTTGTTTCCATAGTAAGGAAATGGTCAACATCAGCCCCCCCCCCCAAAAAAAAAAACTGGAGGGCCAACCCCTCTCCGATACTATGGTGTCTGAATATTTATATCTATACATGTATATATACATCCTGTCCAATTGCCTTTGTTATATATGTGTACCTGTAAATGTACATCTATTACATATAATACAATTTAGAAAAAAAGTCTGCCACAACAATGGTCAAAGTTTCGAATCGATCACAGGTGCTCGACGTTTTAAAGAAACCACATCTCACTTGAAGACATAAATAATGATTTGCTGTTATTTTATTTTCAATTTAAAACGTTTTAAGAACCTTTGGAATCAATATCTAATTACTAATATAGTGATATTTAATTTCCAACATGCATCAACGTTAAAATTGTTGGAAGAAATCTGCTTTTTAAAAAAAACTACACAAACACATCAATATTATAAGCAATAAGTTTTATGCATTATATTTGATGAACATGTATTAAAGATAATTTAATATTTAGCGAAAAAAGTAACAGACATCCCAACTATCTAGCTCTAGAGATCATAGTTGCCAACTAACCCGATTTTGTCGGGTTACACCCGAGTTTTTGAGTTGTAACCCGATAATTTTTTTTGACCCGGTGGGTCATACCTTTCACCCGATTTCCGGATTTGGTTGTAATATAGATCGCACGTGTAATTTCCAGTTTGCAACACAAGCTTGGATCTATTTAAACAATGCTGATGGCCATGTACAAAAAAATAAGTTATCAAAGCAGACGTTTTAAAACAATTATCTGTGAGTTGTTTCGACAAATCGGGGATTAAACTTCTTATGTAGAATGGCCTCCATCAGGAAGAGATCCTTATCAGGGCCAGCAGACATGCCAACAAAAACATAAAGATTAATATTATTATGTTCCTACGAACAATTAAATCTGGGAAAACAATTTTTCATGGATAAAAAAAAAGTTATTGAGGACAGCTTGAAGCTTGTTGTGCATTGTTTAACTCTCACTTAATGTTTATAGGGTCTGGAGCTTCTCTTCAATAAAATAGTACACAAAACACACATTTCTTTAATAGTACACAAAACACACATTTCTTTTGTAAATATTTTTGAAATATAAACACTTATAACACATGTAATATCCTAATAAATATGTTATGAATGCTGTTACGCATTATGACCAGATTTTTAGCTTTCCAAAGAGGGTCATGACCCTCTTTTTACATGTTGGAGTTTGGCAACTATGCTAGAGATATAATGTACCCATTTAGCCGAAAATGAACGAATTTTCAAATTTTGGTCCGATTTTTGCAAAAAGAAAATAGATTTGAGTTATTAGATGGCTATGCATGGTTTTGATTTTTTTTTTTTTATTCCTTCAATTTGTTCTTAAATAATTTCATTTTGAAAAGACAGGATATCCAAACATATTCCCATGACCTTTAAAAACGAAGTAGAATATAATTCCCATTCATCATACGGTGGATTTTTGATCTGCCTCCATGACTCAAAAGGCAGACATTGTCTGCATTTATTATGTGCAGATTTTTATGGCAAACCATGTAAAACATCAATTGTTTGACTGGACAAGTAATACTTATTAAATCACATAGTAAGTAAAAGTTTATGAGGTTATAAATGATAGAACAGTTTGCTTCAGTTCTTTAACATGCAAAATATTGACTTTGCGAATCGAAAACAGCCAATTTCCGCATTCATTCTTTTTTAATATTCATATTGTGTGCAGCCAACAACTGACACCATATTGATATTGAAAGAAGAATATTGATGTATAATTAAACATGCAATATAAATCTGGTTGTTGCATGCAAACGGGTGTGTTTTTGCTAAAGTTTATTTTAATTTTATTTCAAATCAACAGATTCCGCTTAACAACTCATTTTTAGCGTATATTCATGACATCATAATAAAATATTACGTCATTTTCATGTAAGTGGGATAAGAAGAACATCCTAGTTGTGTAAATAAAGAGTAATTAAGTATGGTATGAAAGCTGAAAAAATGAAAAGAAAAATCTTGACAGTATATAGCCAGTAATGTCCCTTGTTCTTAGGACTGCACTTGTACTGCAAAATAAAAGACTGTTGTGCAGTATATGCTGACTTGCAGTACAGTTGCCATACTGTTCAAAAGTTATTAGCAAGGTTAAAGTTTTCAAAAGTAGGCCATACTACAAGGTGAAGGTCATATGGTCAAAAATATTGGTACCCACGGAAAGGTCTTGTCACATGGAACACTCATGTGAAATATCAAAGCTCTATCACTTACTGTTCAAAAGTTATTAGCAAGGTTAAAGTTTTCAAAAAGTAGGTCAAACTCCAAGGTCAAGGTCACGGGGTCAAAAATGTTGGTACCCACGGAAAGGTCTTGTCACAAGGAATACTCATGTGAAATATCAAAGCACTTACTGTTCAAAAGTTATTAGCAAGGTTAAAGTTTCAGACAGAATGACAGACAGGACAAAAACAATATGCCCCCCGATCTTCGATCTCGGGGGCATAATTAAATGATATTGGGAGTGGGGTAAGGGTAGAAGCGGGTAGGTTTTTTTAAAATCATAATGTGAACTATACACAAAATATGTGTGTGATGCATGCACAAGTGCTGGTTGTTGATATTTGTTTTATCTTACCGGTATATAAGTTATAACATAAAGTTTTGACATTCCTTTATCAATTAATTTGTTAAACCCCCCCCCCCCCCCCCCATACTTTTTATAGTTTAATCAAATTTAGATCTAATCATATGTAAGGGGCTTGATAAACTATTTTGTTTCTTTTTAAAAACGAATGTTAGCCAATGCTATATATAGTTGGCCTTATAACTGAAATGTGGAACATTGTCAATATATTGTGCTTTCATAGTTCTTTCTGATTTCCATGATAAATTACCCACCCAACACTATGAGGTTTTTAATTATATTTGTGGATGTGCAAGTCTTTCCACAACCGACTTGACCATGCAGTTAAATGAAATTACATGTATGACCCTCTTTGGCTAGGACGTACTTGATTACTATGATCGGTATTCTCTTCCCTTTTCGTGTAGCTAATGGTATTCGGAAGACCTCGTCTCGGGTTTTCTCGTTCTAAAAATAGTTGGCTGCGACAGAAATATTCCAGCATCACAACTTCTGTTCATTATAGTCAGAAATGAGAAGTGGCGAGGTTAAAACGATGAAATTGAGCGGTGTGAAGTAATTATTGCACACCAAATAGTGATGCATTTAATCCACGAATCATCAGTAGATTTAGAATGACCGTTCTTTTCAGTTGGTATATGCATTATTGGTGTTTTTTCGATAGGATTTCTCAGCGAGGTGTAGATTTTTTCAACATGTCACTGGCTGAGTTGCACACCTTGTTCATATAATTATGATTGGTGATATGACGTTTTTAAAAACGGTTTCTATGCTAGATTTGTGTATTCCATTGAAATAGATAAACTCTGAAGTTACATATTTTATCAAAAATACGTCCGAAATACCCAAGGAATTGAACATTTAAAAATAAAAGAAGGGGGGTACCGGAAGTCCTGTCCACAAGCACCAGTGTGATCATATCTTGAACCCCCACCCCAACCTACCAAGCACAAAAAAATCAGGATCGAGGTTCATTTCAACACAATATTTTGAACCCCTAGTCTTTTAACTGTAAATGTATTTAAGGGGGTTCAAAATATTATGACCATAATATTTTAACCCCTGGGCTCAAAATGTCATGGCCTTAATATTTTGAACCCTGGGTTCAATATTTTATAGAGGGTTCAATATATCGCAGCGATGTTCAAAATATCGTGGGGTTCATTATATTATATGACACCAGGTTCACTTTTTTGCTGTGATATAATGAACCCCCTATAATGTTACAAGCTAAACACAATCACTGACAGTTTCAATACCTTTCTTAGATGCCATATTAGTACTAGCCATGCCGTCCTAGCATAATGCTCCTCTGTAGTGGAATTTTTGTGTGTCTATGCAAATCAATACCAATGCACCATTTTTGCACACTCTTACCAACAAATTACACAAGGAATTCAAAAATTTACAAAATATTTACACATTTATAATAAATCCCTTCAAAATTTTTCCCCACCATTACTAATCAGAATCCCGAACCAGATCTCTTAAAATGATCTGTACTGTTTTGAAAGTAATCAATCTTAAGAGAAGCTGTCAGTAACCATTGAGAATTGTCTTTAAAAAAGTGGAAAGTGCAAAAATCACAAATCTGAACAAAAGTATACGACTCTCACACTTTTGTGTATGGTGATAGTAAATGTTAAAAAAGTGAAAATTACTGGAACCATGCATCTTGTTTCCATGGCAATGCACCGTATCCACAGTTAAATCATTAGATGTTGAATATTTAATCTTTTCACAAATATTTCTAATAAAACAATTTCCCAACAATGTACAGTGAATGGAAATTTAAGAAAGCACTTGGATTATTGTACCTGTGATTAAAAAAAATGTGTATTTTCTTGCTTATTCTTAAAAATAAGTCATAAAAAATTAAGGTAAAAAAGAGCATTTATGACTTCTTTTCAGACACTATTTTCTCTGAAACGCAGCAGGGCTGACATTAATTCTACGTGCCGTTTTTAAGACAGCACCAATATAGTAAATAAAAACAGTTAAACAATTTACCCTTTTTTGTAAAACCCCTCAAAACTCTACACTAGTGCCTACTATTTTACACAATTATTATCCCCCTTGATGCAAACTCTTTAGAATTAAAGGAAGAAATGAATGAATATCACTTAGCAGACATCATAAAAAATCTGGATGGTCATTAAGGAATTCATTTAACAGGAAATTTGAAAGGTGATGTAGAGATTTGCCTATTTTTCTGTAAATTAAATTTTATATGTTAGTTAATAGTGAAGTTAGAATCATTTAGATTTAAAATAACTTTTAAAGTGATGACTTAACAATGATGCTGATTGGTTGAAAAATTCGTTTGATTTCTCTGTCAAAATTTCGTTCGGAGTTCATCTGCACTAAGCACGCAGGACTACTTTTTTCTGGAATGCGTCTTCCCCGTTCTAATTATAGAACAGGATTTTCCACACAAGCATTACATATAACGACATGCATTCGTTTGATTTTTGTTTTTCATTGCTATCAAAAATAAACACAACTAAAGATACAAATTAATTTAAAGAAACAACATACATAGGCAATGACGTGGCAGAATAGTCAACTTGATGACGTAGACCACATACTGGTAGAAGTAGACAAATTACACGAGTTCCCGGTATGAATCGTCTGCTTTACGAGATCAATAACATGACGGAGCAAGTGGCAATTTCTGATCTGGTAAATATTAATGAAATTGAACTGCGTTATATGGGGCTCAGTCAACGAGTGCGTTTTAGATGAAGAGGTGTTGAACTTTTTACTCGATATTGAAATGGAGCCGAGTTGCATTCCACCGTTCCAACGACAAAACCAGTGTTCAACGTTGATCTCCTCCAACACAATGTGCACAGCATAAATCCAGTCACCACTTGTTATCTTCCTTTATATTTAATTCAGCTTTTAACCATTGCACCTTTAATTTGGTGTATAATCCATTTAAATCTGCACAGTAACTGTTCCTGACCTGAATGCACAGCCATGCCATTTTGTTGTTGTTTTCATTCTTACATATATGTATTCCTATACGCGCCATTTCAAAAACGTTAATTCAAGCTTTTTGATGGGAGAAACTATTTGTTTTTCTATCTTAAAAACATAATTAAATGATAAGAAATAAAACTTATAATTCTTTGTTTGATGCATGTATCAAACGAAACATTGTAAGGAAAGCTTTTTCATCAATGCGCATAGCGCATTGATGAAGTTTTCCGTCCAATGTTTCGTTTGATACATGCATCAAACAAAGAATTATAAGTTTCATTTCTTAAATCCATGTAATCATTCCAGATTCATACAAACTGTCTCAATGACAGATAGTAAATTAATAGTAAACACCGGTAAATAAGCTTCGAAGTATATCTATTGTTGAACACTTGTTTCTCTTATAAAAAAAAACCTAAAGATCCGCCTAACAGAAATATCTAAATCATTTTCTACACTCAATCAATATCAATGCTGACGTCACACTTTCACCTCATATTGCGTCATACTCAACATTGCATTGTGACACACTTTTTGTGTATTCAAAGTACTTCATTCTCACTGTTCTAATTTATCTTCTATCAATGTAATTTCTATTATAATGCAATTCATATTTCAAAATATTGTATACGTAATGATGTGGATTGTTGTTCTGATGAAAAGGGGGAGGGGGGGTTGGTTGGTAGATTCTCTAACAAATATCTCATTCCTATATATCATTATTTGGCTATGAGTATAGCACACACGTTTTCCAATTACAAATTCTGTAATTCATATATTTTAGACCACATCCATATTTTAAATGTAATAAAACAATTCACTTCATAGAGATTTCGATACAGAAATACTTGAGACCTACTTATTCCAACATCTTACATTCTCTTGTATCAAATGGCAGACACCAGCCCCCCCCCCCCCCCCCCCCCCCCCCCCCCAATAGTAAACTTAACGAACCTGGTGATTTAATTATGTCCTATGACCTTGCTATGTACATTTTCCCATAGTTGATACTTTTTAAGAGTATATTATTAATAAAGTAGCATTGTGTTTATCTACACATGAGTTTGAAAAATAAGTTTGTAAAGTTTTGAAAATATATAATCTTGTGATTCATTTAACTTTCCTGAGATTTATATCTATTTCCTGATATTTCTTTATTCTATATCAACTTTGCATATAGAGCTTTATTCAATTTATCTTCCTGATCATATGGAAGTTATAATTGATATATAGTAATGCACTGCAAGCATCTATCAAACAGACTCTCTCTCTCTCTCTCTCTCTCTCTCTCTCTCTCTCTCTCTCAACCATAATATATATAAACCACAGCATTATGTGATTTAAAAAAAAACCCACACAGGTTGGTTAGTAGATAAAGATATATATACATGTTCAAATCAAATCCAAATACAGTTAATTAGGTCAACTGATTAAATATGAAAGTCATTGGTTCATGAATGTGACCTTGAGATTGTAGGACAAGGTCATTTACAAGTTTCAATAGAATTTAGCATGTCATTAGAAAGTAATTGATGCACCCAGAAGGTAAATGTTCTTGACCTAAATTAGATCATTAGCCTAGTAATTAGATAGATTTTCGAAAATGTAGCTGAACATGAAAAAAATTGTGTTTTTGGTCAGGGCAGAAACAAAAAACTAAAAGTTGTTTAACTGATTTTATTTTTTTGAATAAAAATCTAACATTTGTTATTTCTTTCTATATGAAAGACCTTGCCTGATTGTGTTGCATTTCTGAAAAAAGTTAGCTAAAAAATCTATTGTTTTATTGAATTTTTGATTGTATACAATGCAAGGTATGTTGGTTGCCGTGACAACCATTTTTGCTGAGATATTTAAATTTCTTATTTCAACAAAATTATCTGTAAGCCTTTTTCATTTTCAAAAAAAGGGGGGGGGGTGATAATAAGACAAAAAATGTATTGACCTTGAAGACTAGTATTTTATTAATATATCATCTTAAGACCTCTAAACTATGGTAAAACATTATTCTAAATCAACATAAGTTCGGATTCGCATAGCTCTTTATGTTGCGATATCAGAATTTCTAGAATGCGGCTTTAATTTGTCTGACCTTGAAAAATATATTACCTTGAAAAATAATACTGAATCTTTTTCCTTAGACTTCTCTCCCATTCACCTATTCGATTGTTGATTTTAATGCTAGACCTGTGTTTTTTGATTGACCTTGTTTGTTGTTTAATCGTGTTCTTCTGGCAATCATTATTTTTCGCTGTTCACCATATCCGAATCATCAATGGTACGGACTACCTAATATTGTTTTGAACTTAATCACTCCATATCATTATCTTCCCACCATTTTATTCCATAATCACATTGTTTTGTAAGTTTTCCCTCTAAATTTATTTGATTTCTGTAATTTTCAAGAATAATTTTATTTTCATCCCGAGCCGACCATGGTACAAACTCTCTAAACCATAGTCAGTAAACACGCTTTACAACGAAACCACCGCCATTTTTATCACTCAGGCCATCATTAAAAATGATTTTGTTTGATGTACTCCGACCCACATTTTTCAATGTGGGTCGGTAGGTAGGTGTTTTTGTTTGTTTTTTAATGTCATGAAATTTTTTAATATTTACAAATGTAGTTTTAAAGTAAGGAGAATTTTCTATTTTTCAAGGGAACCAAAAAAAAAAATGAAATTTAAAATTGCTGAAAAAATGATCAGGTAGGAGCAAATTTGACGGGTCGGTCGGAGTACATCAAACAAATCAATTTTTATTTTTGGCCTCAGTACAACAGTGTATCACTCTTGTCATCAATGTAGTTTATCGATACTTGTCGTTTTTGCGTGTTATTTGTTTATGTAATATATGTCTCTTGATAAAGACGCGGGTTGCGTCGAAAATTTGAGTTTTAAATAACCAACAGTGTCGTGGCCTATTCAGTGCTTTTATATTTATATATATATATATATATAGTTTGTAAAAAAGAATTCAGTATTTGATACAGTAAATACATCCAATAATAAAAGTCAAGAAACACAAAACTTGAATAACATTTCACTGTTAGCGCTTTCGGCTTTAAAATTTTATAACTGTCTGAAGAGGCATTAAAGCCGAAAGCATGCACTAACAGTGAAATGTTATTCAAGTTTTGTGTTTCTTGACTTTTATTATTGGAGATATATATATATATATATATATATATATATATATATCCCCATTATATAGTAGTGCCTTGAACCTCAGTGCCACAGAACAGAAAATTTTAAAGATACTAGTAGTTACTGGTAAATTATGAAAAGAAGTATTAAGTATATAGGTATGATTCAGATGAACATTTTATCCATTACACATGTATTATATTTTCAGGCAGCCATTTTAACAGGTGCCAAGGAAAGTGAAATCCTGAATGGTGAAAATGAAATAGAATGTCTTTCAAAGACCATTTGCATAAAAGTAAGTTCATTAAATCTGTTATTCAAGTCTTTCCATCTTCTGTGGAAAGACCTTTTGTTTGCAATAATTTCCTTTTTGTTCAAAACCTTTAAAGGTATTTCAAAAACTCGTAGTCTATGATGCATGACTTGTGAAATCATGATCAGACATCAACCTGAGTGAGTAAAACTCATTTAGTACTGTAACGGGACAGTGTTTGCTGGGACTGAAGTAATATAACTCCCAAAGTACAAGTTCTGTCTTTATCAAAAGAACTCACTGTCATTAGTACTTGGGATCGGAAGAACTTATTATACTTAGAGATGGAACACACTGTTTTTGTTTTTGTTTTGCTCAGTTGTGATTCCCAGATTCTGTAAAGTTTACAAATTTATTAGGTCACCTGAGTAAACTCAGGTGACCTATTGCAGTTGGTTTTCGTGTGTCGTGCGTTAACAATTGAACATTTTTAACTTCTTCTTAATAACTACCAGTCCAATTCTTTTCAAATTTGTTATGAAGCATCATTGGGACAAGGGGGACATAATTGTAAATTTCAGGACTCCAGAACCCCTGGGGCCCTAGGGGCGGGGCAAAAACTGCCCAAAATTGACCAATTTTCAAAAATCTTCCTCTCAAGAACCACACACATTTAAGAAAAACTAAATGCATAGTGATGTAGAGCAGGAAGGCCTCTACCAAAATTGTAAATTTCATGATCCCCGGGGTAGGGGTAGGGGTTCTGACCCCAGGGTGGGGCCAAACTTGTTATATAGTGTTTATGTGTAAAACACTTTAATAACATCTTCTTTAATGCTATTGATACTAAATTGAAAGTAAATAGATATTTAGAAAGAATAGGTAGTCGTTTACCAAAATTGTGAATTTGATGATCCCAGGGGTAGGGGGTTTTGGTGTCCCTACCCCGGGGATCATTAAATTTAAAATTTCATGATCCTCAGGGTAAGAGTTTTTACTCCAAGGCGGGGCCAAACTTGGTATAGAGTGTTTATTGTAAACTATCATTCCAATTAATTTCAAATATGGTATGAAGCATCATTGGGACAAGGGGAGGCTAGAATTTGGCTTAGATATTTTAAGAACAGGAAATTTTTCTAGATTTTTAGTCCTTGGGACTAGTGATACTTTTAACTAATACTCAAGTGGCCCATAAGGCCAGTGGGTCTCTTGTTAGATTCTAACGTGGATAAGCTGTGACTGTTATCAAACAGCCCCCCCAAAAAATTAAGTATAGATCTTAATTATAGTGTTTTATTTTGATAATTTTACAGATCCCCAAGGATATTTGTCGCTCGATATAGGAGTTATGAGATTGATAACTATTCATTATCTTCACCTTTCATTTAACCATTGAGCTTGTATCTCTGCTGGTGGACAGTCTGTCTCTGAGAATACTTGTCGCTCGATATAGGAGTTAAGAGATTGATCACTGTCATCTTTACCTTTCATTTTATGCCATACTGTCATTTAATTTCATTATGCCATACTGTCATTTAATTTCATTATGCCATACTGTCATTTGATTTCATTATACCATACTGTCATTTAATTTTATTTAATTGTGTTTTATCAATGCATTCCTCTTCTTACCCTTGTAAAGTGCCTTAGAGTAATTCATTTTATAAGGCACTATATATATTTTATTATTAGTAGTAGTAGATATAATCAGTTGGGGTTTTAGACTTCTGATACTTCAATATTTGATGTCAGATTTGAAGTCCAGATCATGTATGATTTATAATATTTTTTAGTTTTTTTCTTCAGTTTTTCATTCAAATTTAATGATTTTGAGATTTGCTAAGAGGTCAAAGTCATCTTTCCGTCTACATTTATGTTAGAAGTTTTTTTTCTTTATAATTTTAAACATTCTTTCACTTTTCCAAGTGCTAAGAATGTGGAAAAACCTCTAATTGTTCGCAAACAAATAGGATTACAATTTGTATAGTTTTTTTTTGCTTGAATTACATTAAAACAAAATAAATGATGTAATAAAGTAATTATAGATAGTTAATAAAAATCTATTTGGAGTTATTAAACATTAAGTTAATTGCAGGGTTTGGATATCAACAAAGATTGTATATTATATCCAATATTCCAAGAGATGACCCCCTTTCCAGCACGAAGACAAGAAGTAATGAATTTATGTCCCAATCAAACTTGTATGGAGATGGATATATGTGAATGCACTGATATTGACAATCCAGATACTGCAAAGTGCTTAGCAAAGGTGAGTATTTACATGTACTACTTTAAGATATTACTGTCTTTTTTACAGTCCCTGAAATGTTCTACTTTCCCACTTGAACGGTGAGCGAACGGTCAACGCACGCAGAGCAAACTGTGAACGCGCGCAGAGTGAACGGTGAGCGCATGGTGAGCGCAAAATGGTCTATTCATTTGGTATATTTCAGATTTTCCCCTTGGATTGTACTTACTTGATAATCAGGTAGAGAATATATATATGAATACATCTAGTATTTGTTCATTTCTGTGCAAGTACTGGATGTATATTTCTCATGAAAATGATCGTAAATTTCACATCAATGCACGTAGCAATTATGCACAAACAAAAGAAAATATTAATTGATTACAGTATTACGTATCACAGGCACTTGTTTCTGTAAATGACTTATGACCTCTGTATTCTAATAACAACACAAGGTACCTAGCTTCAAATGACACAGAATGGCACCCCCTGAGAATGTCGGCCTTTTGAGCCTCCAGGGAATATGCGATGCAAATGTATTTACTACCGTTGTATTGTACAATCATTCAACTTAAAAACCATGTATGACATGACTGCATTCATTGCCTCTTATCGGCGAAAACTGCAACAAAACATGGATTTTCCGTTTTATACCACGAAGTGCTATGTACTGATATCGCGCAGAATACGTAGGCGATTTTGACTGGCTAGCACACTCTTCTAAAATTACGTTTGGAATTCTTTAGAGTTATTTATAGAAAGATAGAGCATCAGAGATGAATTAAAAATAACAGACAAAGGGATGATTTTAATGGTGACCATTAACCACAATTGATATTGTTTTATATAATTTAGTTACTAACATTAGGGGGGAAATGCTACAAAAAATAAAGGGTACTCCATCCCCCCATATTTTTTTTCCACAGATAACTATAATCCCCCCTTTCTGATTTTTTTTTTGCGGTGACAATTCCTCCAAAATGTGTGGATTCCTTGTCTCTCTCAACCCAATAGCAATTTCGATTGATGTAGTCGTTTCACGCTTTTCACAAGCTTTAGAGATTGGCCTTCTACTGGACTGGTATAATAAAATATACATTGTACTTATTATAAACAGTATAAGGCAAGTATAATGCTTACAAAAAAGCATGTTTACAATTACATAAATCGAAATTAGGATGGAATAGATGGGGAATCCACACATTTCGGAGAAATAATCGCCGGCCCAAAAAATCAGAAAAATCCATACTTCAGATGCCTGTGACATTTTCCATATCGGCACAGATCCGTAATATTAGGGATGCGGGGGAGGGGGTTCACTGGAGAAGTTGGAAGTTGCACATGGCTTGTTTAAATTTCCTGACAGACAATGATAAAGAGATCTTCAGAACCTTAATTAGTGTGTGTGTGTGGGGGGGGGGGGGGGGGGGGGTATAGTGTTCGTCATTGCTGTCTCAATTATTTCCCCTCAGGCTGGGAGGGGGGTGTCATTCTTTGCTACAGGGCTTCAATTTATAACTTTCAAGCTTACATGCATTAATATCTTCTCATTCACTACTACATAGTACTATCAAAAATAGTGGAGGGGCCATTCTCACACTTCAATGTAACAACAGGTACTTGTCACATCAATACATACCACAAAGTCAATAACACATCACTAAAAAACTTTCCTTGCTCTATTTTGCATACTTCCAAATAATCTTTTATCTGTATTTTCTCTGACTTTCCATAGATCTGCATGAAACATGCAATTGGCAGAATCATTGCTGTCTCAATTATTTCCCCTCAGGCTGGGAGGGGGGTGTCATTCTTTGCTACAGGGCTTCAATTTATAACTTTCAAGCTTACATGCATTAATATCTTCTCATTCACTACTACATAGTACTATCAAAAATAGTGGAGGGGCCATTCTCGCACTTCAATGTAACAACAGGTACTTGTCACATCAATACATACCACAAAGTCAATAACACATCACTAAAAAACTTTCCTTGCTCTATTTTGCATACTTCCAAATAATCTTTTATCTGTATTTTCTCTGACTTTCCATAGATCTGCATGAAACATGCAATTGGCAGAAATATTTCTCATACTAGTTAACGAAGTTGTATTTACAGTAAGTCATAATTTCATTATTATCTTCATCAGAAATGATTCCGACACAAAAATATTTTTAAATCTCCACTCGGGAAGTCTTAGCTTCTATCTTCTGATGACATGTAAAATCCCGAAACGTACGAACAGCTTTGGTTTTTTTGAGTAACTAAAAATAGCGTACAGCGTCTTCAATTCAAAATTTTTATTTTGTTAACAAAGCAATATTTTCAAGATTTTTTGGTAATAAACATCGTATCAATTTATTGTGATAATAAAACAATCAGACTTTATTTTTCAACACAACGAATATACAATTTTCATTCTTTGCGGTATCAGTACATAGCACTTCGTGGTATAAAACGGAAAATCCATATTTTGTTGCAGTTTTCTGCGATAAGAGGCAATGAATGCAGTCATGTCATACATGGTTTTTAAGTTGAATGATTGTACAATACAACGGTAGTAAATACATTTGCATCGCATATTCCCTGGAGGCTCAAAAGGCTGACATTCTCAGGGGGTGCCATTCTGTGTCATTTGAAGCTAGGTACCTTGTGTTGTTATTAGTATACAGAGGTCATAAGTCATTTACAGAAACAAGTGCCTGTGTTACGTATACAGATACATACATGAAAAATAGAAACATATATTTCATAATATTTAGAATTCTTGATGTTTTCATAAATCATGAATATTGGTGTGTTATCGGTATACTACATGTATTATATATTTTGACTTAAGATGCATAGTATTTAATTTCTTAATACAAGAGTCTAAACGATGCATGTGAACTAAAGATAGTCTAGTAATTAGCACCAAGAATTTACAGATATACATGCGTGACTTCCAAATTTACGATCGCGGTCGTTTGGATTACATGCAATTAAAAACATCTCCGAAAGAAATCTAGATAAAATGCATTAAACAACCAACACGGGTAGAACGGGTACCTCATGTTGACACCTGAACGCTTGTAAATAGTATAAAAGGTTTATTCCACCGTAGATTTTGCGTAATTCCATGTATAGTATATCGGCCTGAGGAAATAATCCCAGAATTAATGTACGTACGTACAAAATAAATAGTGTGACCATGAATTTACATTTAGATTGTGCAATATTTGTATATTTTTTATGCAGATAAAACTGTTTATTTTACTGAACTATACGTATATCATAAGTGGGGCAAAATTATATGAGAAATATTTCATCTTTATATTAGAGACAAACTATTCAAAAGTTTCGAATTTGGGGAAAGGAGTAAATACATTTATTGACAATGTCTCTCATAAATATAGGCGTAAAATAATCAGAAATACTTGTCAAATCGTCAAATCAATTTGACATTTGGGCACAAATGTGCATTGAAATGTACCGTGTAGCATCGGATTTTTTTAAGAAAGAAAGGGGGTAGGGGATTAAGAAAAATAATAAACTTATATAGAATTTGTGTCAAGTGAGACAAAATGAAATCTGATAAATTGTACTTTTGCCCAAACTTGAAAATGTTACAATGATAATTCGGGTGGGGGCGAGGTATTTTTAACTGAAACTGCCTCATTTTCGTATATGTACCAGCACTCGTTGCTCGTTCTTCGCTATATGTACATGTAAAATTCATAACCGAAGGCTCTTGCATTTTTCTATCATTCAGAACTTCTCCCACTTTTTACCCAAACAATACTTGTGTTTTGTAATGATAATAACAATGATTTATTCTATTCTTTAATTGATACTGATAAGTGATTTGCAGTTTTCCTTGAATTTTCACAGTTGATAATCCTGATATTTGTACTTTATGAATCAAATTTCTGATATAATAAGAAAGTTTACTTTCACTCTTATGCGCACGTTCCTTTTTAAGCGCTAAGCGTAGCTTAAGCCCTTATTGCCGCCAGTTGGATTTTGCTTTCGTCATCATGTTTCCGGTTTATCGCCACCTATAGGCGAATTTATGCATCGCTGTGGTCAAGTCGTGTTTAAAGTAGTCGTAATTTTGCAACCGATCTAGCACGGGGATAACATTCATATCTGCAGTTACATTTTTTCCCCGGAAATACAGTTCGTTGAACAGTGAATAAAATATGTATAAAAAGGGTGATATTTTTGTCCTCATTCTTGGGGAAAGTGAGACACAGATGCAGGTCATTCTTCAGTTAAAATTCCCATTTGAATCTGCATCTCTAATAATTAAAGTGATTCAAAATCTAAAATTGAATAAGAATATGTATTATGAAACCGGTTTAGCTGGGTGCCTTTGCATTGTTACCTTCGCATGGCGCTTAGAGGCCAGGAAAATCAATTTGCATTGTACAATCTATAATTAGAAGCCATGTCATTAAGCTATACACGAATCAGCAGGGTTTTCCACGTGTTTTGGCTGCTGTTCCGACTCAGTAAAATTTTTGTCCGACGCAGCAAAAATGTGTGCAACACAGTAAAAACTTAATTGATCCGCATCCATCGTGAACGAGAAAGAATTTATGCACGATTATGCTTTGACAGCGAAGGACAGAGATCGGTGTCTCAGAAGGATGATATTGCGTAACTGCTTACACCTTCCCCGATCTTATATGTAAGTCGGTCATGCAGAAATTTAGAGGATGCAACGGTGTAACTTAAGCTTACTTTATTATTTCTAAATGACCAAGATAGTCTTCAGAATCATCGTCAACACAATCAAATTTGATTTCGTGATTTAGTTTTAAAAATGAGACTAAAAATAATAGTCTTGGGGCAAGGAAAAGATAAAAGGTACAACATTATATTATATCATATTATATTATATTATATTATGGAAGACAATACCCCGGTTTCAAGTATTCTAAACACCGCGTGGAATTTTACGAGGGCTGTATACTGAAATACATATGTTTAGAACACTAGTGTTAGATAAACATTGCCATTGTGTCAAGCATGAATGTGAAATGGTTTGCGGTCCACAACACGCTACATACAACGAAAAGTAATCGTGTTTTCAATTTCTTTGTACTTCAAACAAACAATTGACAATGACATGCATATGCTACATGTATTTCCGAACGTACAAATGATGAAGAAGGGGGAGGGGCATGGATGTACTGTCGTTGTTCCCTGTCCCTACATTTTGTTTTCGCTGAACGATCTTTTCTTATAAAAAAGATGCATTTAGTTTTTTAGTGAGATGCCTCTTCATTATTTCTTAAAGTGGTTTGAACATTACCGTTTGAAAATTACTTTTGTAACTTTTCAGTGCCTAGTTTGGGATTCTCATTTAGCTACATTTACATGTTGTAAATTTTGCATATTTATTGCGAGTCACTTCTGTTACGTTTTTTTTTTTTTCATATTAGAACTCCTACACAAGCTTCGAATCTTATGGTTTTTTGCTAATGTTATTAGAATTTTCATATAAAGAACTGTTTTATAAAATTAAAACAATAGCAATGTGTATTATGTCTCATTCAGACAAACGGATGAGTCTCCTTTGCAATATGAATATGAGCTTTTACACAAGAAGTGTAATTCACACAAGTTGATGAGTACAACGTTTAATGTACCTGTGTACAAACTCTTGGGTTTTTTTTTGTTTTTGTTTTTAGATTTACGTATAACAAACAATTACTACAATTGCTAAATTTAAATCCATGCATATATGTTAGTCTAATTCATCATCATATTTGAATTAGTATTATCCTCTTGCACTAACTTTCATGTTAAAAATGAGCTATCTCCACTCTTGTTGATGACGCAGTATTCAGTTTCAAAGTAATATTACACATGTATGATGAACATCTTTTCTAAATAACTTCCTAAATTTTGTTTTCAGTTATACATGTATTTATCGGACTTATTTGGATTCAGATTCTCTCCAACCTGATTTTGAATTGAAAATAACTTCATTATTGATTTTAAAAAATAATTCCACTTTCATGGTTTGATTGCTATTTACAGATAATTATGTACTGGATTCTGTAGTACAAGTCATACAGATGCATGTTTATGTGTGTATTTAAATGATTTCTGGTAAGGTAATGAGATGGATGTAAAGCGTTTCATTATTGGTGTGTTTTGACAGGTGGCATTTGTTAGTGTATGTGGTTATGTGTAATTTTCTTTTTTGTCCAGTTTGTTTGTTCCTTTCTATTATAAGTGACTTACATATATGTATCAAACTATTGATTTGTTTCATTTCAGTTGTATTCTAAAAATATTTCATACACTATTTAACTGGAACACAACAGTAAGTTAGTTGCGTAATAACAATTGAACACTTTATACTGAAAACTACCATTACAACTGTTTTCACATTTTCTACCAAAAGTGTTCTTCTCTATAACATCACATCTGTAGAAGAAAAAAAATGCATAGTCATGTAGAGCATTTACATGTAATGATCCAGGGACCGGAGCAGAGCGGATCAGAAACCCTTGCCATGGGAAGATGGGTGGGAGCTAAACAGGGTATAAAGTGTTCATTTGTCAAATATTTGAATAATATAGCCTTAAATGCTATTGATTGATTGTATCTTGTTTAACGTTCTTCTCAATAATTTTTAATTCATATGGAGACGTCACCAAGACCGGTGAAGGGCTTCAAATTTAGGCCTATGATCGGCGCTTACGGCCATTGAGCAGTGAGGGTTCTTTAGCGTGCCACACCTACTGTGACACGGGACATCCATTTTAAAGGCCATCTCCGAGGACCCTTGACATTCACACCTGATGCCAAGAGTTTGGTGATGGAACTGTCACTACCTGTTTAACGAACTAGGTCTGTCGCGGCCGGGATTCGAACCCCGACCGCCCACATACAGAGCGAACACTTTACCTCTGGACCACCGCAGCGGTGGTAATGCTATTGATACTAAATTCTGATTATAGATATTTAATAAGAACAGGTGTCCTTTACCAAAATTGTAAACTTCATAATCCAAGGACAAGGTTTTAGTTTAGTGTGGGATCAAAATTATCATAGTGACCATTGTTTTAACAACATCATATAAAATTTATATTTCAACGTGTTGAAAAGTTTCAGGACATTGCTTCCAATCCATATTTGTTATTTTCTTACAGAAAATGTACTACTTAGTTATGCGAAAATAAAGAATAATGCATAAACCTTTTTTTAATGTTGTTCCTGCTCATTAACATTACATACAGAATTCATGAAGTCAGTTTAGCGCTTTTCAGTACTTTCAGTACTTTGATTTCATTTTTGCCTTGCTATGAAAATCGATCCTTTGACTTTGGTATTCCGAATGACAGTGAACGGTGAATGCTTTGTGAACAGTGAACTGTAAACGGAGAGTGCACGGTGAACACACGGAGAGCGAACGGTGAATGCACGGAGAGCGAACGGTGAACGCACGGTGAGCGAACGGTGAACGCACGGTGAGCGAACAGAAAAATGGTAAAGTAGAACGTTTCAGGGACTGTAGGTCACCTGAGCCACTCAAACCATAACTATGCATGCCCACCCATCACAATTATTTTGTTTGAAGTATGAGTAATTACAATGTTTTAATGAAACTGAATAGTAAGAGAAAACCATACAAGTAACAGTAAAAGCGTCTACCAAACTTGTGCAATACATGGTCCCTGGGTCAGGGTTCAGGGCCTAGGACGGGGCTAATATGGCCATATAGGGAAAATGTATTAGATTTTAAAAAATCTTCTTCTCTACTGCCATATATATTTGAGAAAAACTAAATGCATGATTATGGTGTCCATGAATCTCTCTACCTAAATTGTGAAATTAATGGCTCCTGGGTCAAGAGTTCAGGGCCTTGGGCAGTGCCAATATGGCCATATTAGTGAAAATTCATTAAATCTTAGGAAATCTCTCTACAGCCATCATCGTCGCAAACCACAGGTTATTGTTTCAATTTCACAATGGAACGGAATGAAACTATAACCCGAGGTTTGTGATGATGTACTGCGATATATATTTGAGAAAAACTAAATGCAAAATTATGATGTCCATGAATCAGGGTTCAAGCCCTAGAGCAGAGCCAATATGGCCATATAGTGAAAATGTATTAAATAATAGAAAATCTTCTCTACTGGCATATATATAATTATACATATGAGAAAAACTAAGTGCATGATTATGATGATGTTCATGAAGCTCTCTACTAGTCTATATTATGAAATTCATGGCTCCTGGGCAGGGACAATATGAACACGTAATAAAAATTTATAAAAATCTAGTTTTGTAGATTCCTTTTAATCAATGTGATTGTGAGTATAGGTATGTATGTGTGTCTTTCATGTAAATTCACTCTCAACATGTTCAGATTGATACTAAATCCACAGAAACACTTAGATACCTCATGGAGGTTTTGAGGTTTATGCTTAAAAACCACTAGGGTAGTGCATAACAGGCGTCTCGCTGAAATTTACATGAAAGCTTCCTGACATAGTGCAGATTCAAGTTTCTTAAAATCATGGCTCCGGGGGTAAGATGGGGCCACAATAGGGAATCAAAGTTTTACATACAAATATATAGGAAAACTCTTTAAAAATCTTCTCAAGAACCACAGAACTAGAAAAGCTGATATTTACGTGAAAGCTTCCTGACATGGTGCAGATTCAAATTTGTTAAAATCATGGCCCCTGGGGGTAGGATGGGGCCACAATAGGGGATCATTTTACATACAAATATGAAGGGAAAATCTTTAAAGATCTTCTCAAGAACTACTGGGCCAGGAAAGTAGAAATTTACATGAAAGCTTCCTGAAATAATGCAGACTCGAGTTTGTTAAAATCATGGCCACTGGGGGAAAGATGGGGCCACAATAGTGGATCAAAGTTTTACATAAAAGTATATAGGGAAAATTTTTAAAAATGTTCTCAAGAACCACTGAGCCAGAAAAGCTGAGATTTACATGAAAACTTCCTGACATAGTGCAAATTCAAGGTTGTTAAACTCATGACCCCTGGGGCTAGGATGGGACCTCAGTAGGGGATCAAAGTTTTACATACAAATATATAGGGAAAATCATTAAAAATTTTCTGAAGAAGAATCACTGGGCAAGAAAAGTTTATATTTACATGAAAGCTTCCTGACATAGTGTAGATTCAAGTTTGTAAAAATTATAACCCCCAGGAGTAGTTTAGGACCACAATAGGGATCAAAGTTTTACATGTGAATATAACAGGAAAAATCTTTAAATATGGGCCAAGTTGACTCAGGTGAGCAATGTGGCCCATGGGCCTCTTGTTTATTGTGTTTTTAATGTCACGGCAATGTTCGTGACTTTGGGGAATAATCTGACACAATATTTTGTTATTAAATCATTTGCTTTTAATGAACATAATTATGACAGAATAATTGATGATATTACAGAATCCTGTAATTTTGAAGATTAAGGATATAATGTAGTACAAAACTTACCTTGTTTGCACTTTAGGCCAAAATTGAATTTCCTATGGCAATATCATTTTATCCACATATGAAAAACATTAAGGATGTTATAGAAAAACATTAAAAATGTTATAGAATCTTGAATACTTGAAAATAACAGAGAAGAACTTATTATTCCGAAGACATTGATCTACCGTTCACATTCAATCTGCTTAATACTACAAACCATTAATTTTCTCATATTTTATTTCCTCGGGACAAAGGAGTAACTGAGATTGTATAACGGTAATATATATTGTGATATCAATACAATTTTTTTTCCTATTTCTTTATCTATATACTTTATAAGTGGCACATACATATGTACTTCTACATGCATTCAAATTAATATCGATAGTATTAATACTGTCATTTTCTTATTGAAGCAACGGTCGTCGCTAGCGCAATGTTTAGCGTGTTCGATTTTCACGTGGGCGACCCGGGTTCGATCCCCAAAATACCTGTACTTTTTCAAATTATTTTTTCTACGTTTTTATCATTACTTTCATGTTTGGTATTATTCAATGGCCAAATTATGTATTATTTCCTTTGTTCTTATGTAAATTAGAATTATCATGTAGGTTCCCAAAATAATTGGGCTCACGTTCGCATCTAATCTGCTAAATACTCTGCCAATTATTGTCTGCTATAAACTTTTCACATTTTCATCTTCTCAAAAAGCACTGACCTTAATCAAACCAAGCTTGGCATTTCCAGTTTGCCCAAAGGAAAAGCCACACCTATTTTCAAAAGAAAATTATTAAGAAAGAAAATGTTTCTTCAAACAAATGTGATGAATTAAAAAGAACTCGTCCTGTATATTTAACAGAAATGTATGCACTACAGTAAAACGTATAACAAATGAAGAATTTAAGGACACGGAAAGAATGAAAGACCTTCTTGTTGCCATGGCAACAAGTTTCTAGTTATTATTATTATTTTTTTGACCAAATTTTGTGCAGGACTTTTTTCTCGAAAACTATACAGTGGTTTTCTGTGAAACTTTCAGGAAAAATGCATTATATTATGAACTTTGTTTATCACAAAAAAAATTGGTTCTGGAGAAAGCTTCCTGACATAGAGTAGATCCAAGTTTGTGTAATTCATGGTCCCTGGGGGTCGGATGGGGCCAGAATAGGGGATGAAAGTGTTGTATGCTATTTAGGGAAAATATTTAAAAATATCTTTTGAACTATTTAAGCTAGAGCTTTCATAATTGTATATACATTCTTTATGGTAAGATCTTTCATGCGATGCAGTGGTGTGTGATCTTGTGACCTTGCCCTGGAAGTTGGACCTACTTTTGCTAAAATTCTTACAATACTTTTTAGCTCACCTGAGTCCGTTGTCTGTCGTCGTCGTCGGCATCTTAAACTTTTCACATTTTCGACTTCTTCTCAAGAACTGCTGGGCCAATTTCAACAAAACTTGCCACAAAGCATCCTTGGGTGAAGGGCTTTCAAATTTATTCAAATGAAGGGCCATGTCCCTTTCAAAGGGGGAGATAATCACAAAAATGCAAAAATAGGGTGGGGTCATTTAAAAAATTTCTGGGCCAGAAAAGCTGAGATTTACATGAAAGCTTCCTGACAAAGTACAGATTCAAGTTTGTAAAATCATGGGCCCTGGGGGTTGGATGGGGTCACAATAGGGGATCAAAATTTTACATTCAAATATATAGGAAAAATCTTTAAAAATCTTCTTCTCAAGAACCACTGAGCCAGAAAAGCTGATATTTACATGAAAGCTTTCTGACATATTTCAGATTTCAGTTTGTTAAAATCATGGCACCCAGGGGTAGGATGGGGCCACAAGGGAGGGATCAAAGTTTTGCATACAAATATATAGGGAAAATCTTTAAATATGAGCCAAGAAGACTCAGGTGAGCGATGTGGCCCTTGGGCCTCTTGTTTTATAAATCCGACCGGGCTTGGTTCAACTTTGAAAACTCATAATATTTCTGAATTTTGACCATTTCTTTTCAATTTCTGTTTAAAATATATTTTTCTGATATATCTTTTTTCTAATTGAAGATTAGAAATTTTGAAGATTTTATTCATAGATTTAAAAAATATTAGCAAATAACGTTTTAAATTTTTATAAATCTTTTTTTTATTTAAAAAATTAGAACGTCTATCTGAGTCGTTTAGGCATATGTTTTCTTAGATATTCATATTATGCATCAAATCACAGCGAATTTTGGACCCCAGAGTATCGTATTTGCAAACAAAGCAAAATTTTTTCATTATTCCAAAATGGATCACAAAAAATTCATATAAAATACTTGAGAGCTTATATCACTCTTTCGGTGGTGAAATCATATTTCATAAGAGGTGTTTTAACAAATCATTAAATAAAATTTTAGTCTAATGAGCTACCTTAATGTTAACGAACTTTTCAGTCAAATAAAATACCAACGCTCTAAGTTAAGGTATTATGAACATCTTGGGGCATTGTAAATGGCAAAATTCAAACTTTGATGTTTTACTAAATCATCAGGGGCCATCTGTCACAGCTAAAGTGGTGAGGTCCTTTTTAGCTCACCTGATCCAAAGGCTCAAGTAAGCTTTTCTAATCAAAATTTGTCTGTTGTCTGTCAGCGTTGTTGTAAACTTTTCACATTTTCATCTTCTTCTCCAGAACCACTGGGTCAATTTCAACCAAACTTGGCCAAAAGCATCCTCAGGTGAAAGGCTTTCAAGTTTGAACAAATGAAGGGCCATGCCCCCTTCAAAGGGGAGATAATCACAAAAATGCAAAATTAGGGTAGGGTCATTTAAAAATCTTCTTAAGAACCACTGGGCCAGAGGAGTTGACATTTACATAAAAGCTTCCTGACATAGTACAGATTCAAGTTTGTTCAAATCATGGCCCCCAGGGGTAGGATGGGGCCACAATAGGGGATCAAAGTTTTACACAGAAATATATAGGGAAAATCTTTAATAATCTTCTTCTCAAGAACTAATGAGCCAGAAGAGCTGACATTTACATGAAAGCTTCCTGACATAGGGCAGATTCAAGTTCCTCAAAATCATAACCCCTGGTGATAGGTTTGGACCACAATAGGGGATCAAAGTATTACATGCAAATATATAGGGATATTTTTTTGCATATGAGCCCAGGTTACTCAGGTGAGTGATGTAGCCCATGAGCCTCTTGTATTAAGGAATGAATAGTGAAATTTGTTGAAAATCTTTCACATCAGGAACTCTTGAGTTAGGAAGGGGCCACATTTGGGGTTCAAAGTTTTTCAGGAATACAAAGAACTTTTTTTTCCCAAAATAATCTTCTAAAAACCATAAGGGTGCAGTTTGTCAGAGTAATATACATTTTGTACAAGTATCCTCATGTACTTATAAGTCCTCAGTACCCCATGCTTATCGTAAGAGGTGACTAAATTAATGGGGTGATCCTTGGATGAGACAGCAAAAACTGAGGCCCCGTGTTACAGCAGGTGTGGCCCATTATATTCCCTCCCTGCTCAAAGGCCGTAAGCTATGAGCAGACTAAGGCCTAAATTTTGCAGCCCTTCAACAGCAATGGTGACATCTCCACATAAGTGAAAAATTCTCTAGAGGGAGGTGAAACAATAACATCACGCCATAACACAATTGGCCAACCAACCTATTCTTACTAATATGACATCTGGATGGGGACACAATAAAGATTTAAAGTTTTACATAAGAATACAAGTATTAAGGGAAATTCTTTGAAAATCTTTTCAAGAACCACAAGAGATCACTGTATCAAATTGATATGAACACATCCTCATTAAGTGTACATTGAAATTTATACACACCTTAACACTTGGGCCACAATAGAGGTTTAGTTTTACATAGGAATACATAGGAAAACTCTTCAAAAATCTTCTCAAGAAGTACCAAAGTACAACTTTTCAATTCAATATTCAAGCATACATACATATAAATCAAGTTTGTTCACACCATGAACTCCAAGAGGTTTGCGGCATAATTGAAATTTAATGTTTTGTATGGGGAAATACAATATCAGGGTTGTGATTTTTCCTCTTTTCAGAGGAAATCCTCCGATTGGCTCAATTTTTGAAAAAATGAAACACTCTGGGTTTGATCTAAAGTGGCAGAAAATGGTATTTTTCCAGGTAGGGTGAGGTGTTGTTTTCCTCTGATTTCTGAGGAATTCAGTCACCTCCCTGGGTTACTATTATGACCCTTGTTGATGGGTTATCAGTAGTTTTGTTTATACATTTACTTGAATTACTTTGTGTCATCTATTTTCTTTTTAAAATTAGATTGTGATGAGAGACTTGCCAGAAAAGGGATGTGTATCGACTACATTTCACTTAAGAAGGTATGGGCTGTTTTACTCTGTTCATTACATTAAGAAAGTTATAGCGTAGAAATGGTGCAGCAGGCTGGGTTGGGACAAAATATTTTTAGTTGTGAACAGGCCACTAGATGATTTGCATTAAACAATAAGAATTGAATGATTTGAATAGTGGCATGATCATAACCATTCAGTAAATATATTTTCAGTCTTTTTCAACTTCTTGATAACTACCACTCCAATTCTTTTCAAATTTAGTATGAAGCATCTTTGGGACAAGAGGGACAAAAATTATAAATTTCAGGACTCCTGCACCCCTGGGGCCCTAGGGGCAGGGCAAAAACTGCCCAAAATTGACCAATTTTCAAAAATCATCTTCTCAAGAACTGCACACATGTAAGAAAACCTAAATACATAATGATGTAGAACAGGAAGGTCTCTATCAAAATTGTAAATTTCATGATCCCCGGGGTAGGGGTTCTGACCCCAGGGTGGGGCCAAACTTACTATATAGTGTTTATGTGTAAAACACTGAAATAATGTCTCCTTTAGTGCTATTGATACTAAATTGAAACTAATTGGATATTTAGAAAGATCAGGTAATCCTTTACTAAAATTGTAAATTTGATGATCCCAGGGGTAGGGGCTTTGGTATCAGGGTGGGGCCAAAATAATGGTCAGTTATTAAATGTGAGAACAATAGAAATTTTTAACTTCTTCTTGATAACTATCTTTCCAGTTCTTTTCAAATTTGGTATGAAGCATCTTTTGAACAAAGGGGACATAAATTGTAAATTTTAGGATTCCTGCACCCCAGGGGCTTCCCAAAATTGACTAATTTTCACTCTAGAACCACACGTGGAGGGGGGGGGACAACTAAATGCATAATGATGTAGAACAGGAAGGCCTCTATCAAAATTGTAAATATCTTGATCCCCGGGGTAGGGGTTCTGACCCCAGGGTGGGGCCAAACTTAGTATATAGTGTTTATGTGTAAAACACTTAAATAACATCTTAAGGTACGTAGCTCATTACACTAAAATTTTATGGCTCATTAAAATACCTCTTATGAAGTATGAGTTCACCATCGAAAGAGTGATACAAGCTCTCAATTATTTTATATGAATTTTTTGAGATTTTTCCCAGAATGATAAAAAAGGTGTTTTGTTTGCAAATAAGAGATTCTTGAGTCCAAATTTCGCTGTGATTTGGTACATAATATGAATATCTGATAAAACAAAGTTTACAGACAAAAGACGATTAGAAAAGCTCACTTGATATGAAAATCATACCACTATTATGCATGAATGTCTGTATATTCCTAATTAGGATAGAAATTTCCTACTGCCTATATTTTAGTACATGTTTTACATTGCAGGGAGGGATCATTACACATAACATGTCGAGAGGAAACTTCACAAAAGGTGGAGCAAGTGACAGTAGATATTTGCAGCTACTAAAGCTATAGGAACACAACTATGCAAGTGCATGGATGCCTTTCAGTCCAGATGTCTGCAAAATTGCTCTTTATATTGACAGTATCAGTCATTATTCATACTTCAATTTCTGTCATTGTTAAAACAACTTTCTTTGAAATTGTATTGAAATGGTTTTTTAACTAATTTGATTCAGTACATTAAAATTATAATTATATTGATGGATACCCACTTAGTGTGAATAAAGGTGACTGTCTTCTAACAATCTGTTGGAATTTTTCATGGCCTCCTTTGTTAGTTGACCTATTTCACCGTGTACAACCCCACATTTGGGGGTGTGGAATAGTCACCTTAGGGGGTACGGAATTCGAAGCGTGTTTTACTAGACAAGTTGACATATTTAGCTTGGTTACAGCTATAGAGACAAAACTAGTCTTATATTAACATACAACGGAACACAGTGATGTCCCCGCTTACTCTTGCTCGTTTCCCACCTTGCAGTTTGTGCTAGAAATAGGTGAACAATTCAACAATATTCGGCAACCACACGCAAAGATGCAAATTTGATCGATATTTCATTTTGGCGAAATTTTTTATTATACTGCCACTCCACATAATATAACTAATACGCTTGGGTTCTACACATAACGCTGTAGCAGATACTTCCATAATTTCCGAAATTTCATGTCAAATTAACGGTGAAAACCTCAATTTCAGTGTGTGCCACTAGGGGGTACAGCTTTCAGTGGAGGTAGGGGGCAATGAACCAATCATAATGTGATGAGTTTAAGAAAGTGTCATTTGGATTTGAGATTAATATCAAACCATCTTTGCAATGTAGTCATTCTTTGATTTGAAATGCTGCTTGTATGTAAATGTAGTCGGTACATTAACAATAATTTGTCCGTCTTTGCCCAACTGCCTATTTTGTATTGCTTATAGGAGTTATGAGATTGATCACTGTTCGTTATTTTCACCTTTCATCATCAAGATGTTCCAAAATTGGGTTTCAAAACCGACGTCATCTAAGAAAAGGAAAATTGTTTTGGGGCAACACTTATTGTATCGTTGACACGGAAAAAATATTTCACTGTATTTACATGTTAAAATATTTAATATATATAAATGAGAACATGAACGAGTTGCAAACTTTACTGATTTAAATTTACTTTGTTTGTGATATTCAGGCTTGAAATATAATTTAGACTGTTAGTTCAATTAACTGCAAGGTGATGACACGAAGAAAAAGTAAACGCTGGTTACGCCTACCGAAAAGAAAGTTACAACATACACGTACACCAAAATAAAAATAAAAAAAGGCTGCAGTGGGCAATACGACCAAAATATGATAGCAACAGAAAGCGAATGGGCACTCATCTTTATACAACTGAAAACGATGTAGAGTGTTTGCACCAAAATCCAGTCACCATTTGCATGGAATACATATTTCTAATAAGGCCAAAATAAAATGTATGTGTGTTTCCGGTTTCCTGACCCTTCCTACCCTTTTGCTGCCAAGCCTAAATATTTTATTGATAATATACATGTATATAAAAGAAAATAGAAATCCTGAATTTGGAAAAAAAAATCTTTTTGCATTCGTGTTTCTCTGATTTACATTAAACATTAATTGATCTTCAAAATGTGTAAAAAGTATTTGTAATATATATAGACCTGTATTGAAAGCGTATCAAAAACTAAGATTTCAAATAAAATGTTTTAATGAAATAAAAGTTTTACCTAACAACCCTACTTAAAGGGACTGGTTCACGATTTTTGAAAAAAAAAATTTTTATTTTTGATGTGAAACATTAAAAATATAACTCATTTAATGTTGTCAGCCAACATTTTGACCTACTGAATGCAAGAATAAAAGTAATATTTTAGCCTTAAATCTGTGTTATGTAAACAAAGACTCGAGTCTTTTTATGTAAACAAACAAACCAGTGAAATATCAATTACAATTTTGCATAATCACAGATTTTAACTTTTAGATGACACATTTTACCCAAAGAATGCTTGAAATGTGAAAGGAGTGAAATAGGAAACGCACATATTTGGCCTAAAGAGAGGGGGGATTGTTAAAGTTCCACATTGCAATAGAGGAACTCGTATTTTGGAGACAGTCTGATTTTCTCTTTAGACGGTCGCCTGAGTACCAAAGCCTTTACATAGGCCATGCATTTTGTTTTTCCTCTCGCTTGTCTGAGAGTAAAGGACTATTTGATACGTTTTCACTAGAGAGCTATATTGGCCCCACCCTAGGGCCTAAACCCCTAATCCAGGGGCCATGATTTTCACAGTAATTTAATTTTTCTCAATCAAGACTGAGAGTAGAGAAGATTTTTAAAGATTTTACATAGGTATAACAACTGGCCAAACTTGCCCCACCCTAGAGACTGAACCCCTGACTAAGGGGCCGTGAATTTCACATTATTGGTAAAGGGCTTCATGTACATCATAACTTTCTCACAGGTGTGGGAGTAGAGAAGATTTTTGAAATTTGGCATTTGTTGTGGCAATTTTTGGAGCTAAGATAATAAATTTCACAATTTACATTCCTCTTATCCTAAAGAAGTTTCACACCACAAAATGGTAACAATTGACCTTGTAGCTTTGAAGAAGTTAAACATGTAAAATTGCTAACAGACGAAGACTAAAGACTCAGGTGACCTAAAATAGTAGCAATATGTGATACAGGTCAGTTAGAAAGAGGTTTTGGAATGTTGGATATAGACTTTACAACGCTAAATTATTGTATTTTAGGGGTGGTCCAAGAGCGATTGGCCAAACAAAAGATGACACGATATCAGTGGGTTCAACAATTTCATATTCTAGAAATATACAGGGCCAATCCCTAAATGTCCAGCCGTGTTGCTGTCATGCAGTTGTTGCAGTATTGATCGTCTTTCATGCAATCGAACAACTATTTGCAGTTTCTCTGAATTTATGTTTACATCTGTCCATTTACGGTACATCGTGTTGTTTTGCAGGACCAACTTCTCGAACTGTGACCATAGTGATCTTAGAAACATACTTTGTGACCGAATCTCCTGAAATGTCGGTTTTTCGCCTTTTTCTATCCATCCACGCACTATTTCACTATCTTTGTCTTGGATACTCTCGATCAGACTCATTTCGTTTATCTCATCCTTGTCAGATGAATCGTTTCCCAAACTAACGATAAGAGGTTTTTCTGTCATACCCCAACTTTTTCCAAAACCACATTGTTTACATGGTAACCGGCTCAAGAAATCCGCATTCAAGTATCTGTGCTGTATTTCCATATCGTAAGTGGATAAAACTTCCAACCATCTCGCCAGCTGGCCTTCCGGATTTTTAGGTCACCTGAATTCATTCAGGTGACCTATTGCTATCTGTTTTTGTCCGTCGTCGTGCGTTAACATTTGAACATTTTCAGCTTCTTCTCTGAAACCCCTGAACCTATTTCAACCAATTTTGGCATATAGCATCTGTGGGTGGAGGGGAACAAAAATTGTGAAATTCGTGGTCCCTGCCCCCCTGGGGCCCGAGGGGTGGGGCAAAAACCATCAAAATGAGTGTAATTTTAAAAAATCTTCTTTACTCCTGGACATCAAGAAGCCAAACTGTGGGCATAATTATAATGAGCGTTGAGCCCTCTACCAAAATTGTGAAATTCATGGCCCCTGGGGCAGGGGTTCTTGTGTTAGGGTGGGGCTCTATTGGTCATATAGTGAAAATGTAGAAATTCTTTGAAAATCTTCTTCTCTGTCTCTGGGTATTAAGTAGACAAACTAATAGCATGGTAATGATGAGCAAGGATGCCTCTTTATACCCCCCGCAACAAGTTGTGGGGGGGTATACTGGAATCGGGTTGTCTGTCTGTCCGTCCGTCTGTAGACGCAATGGTTTCCGGGCTCTAAAGCATTATCCTTTCCACCTACAGTCACCATATCATATATATGGACTACCCATGGGATGAAGATGTTCCCTATCGATTTTGGGGTCCAAAGGTCAAGCACACTGGACATCGAAGTAGCAATATGGTTTCCGGGCTCTAAAGTGTTATCCTTTCCACCTACAGTCACCATATCATACATATGGACTACCCATGGGATGAAGATGTTCCCTATCGATTTTGGGGTCAAAGGTCAAGCGCACTGGACATTGAAGTAGCAATATGGTTTCCGGGCTCTAAAGCGTTATCCTTTCCACCTACAGTCACCATATCATACATATAGACTACCCATGGGATGAAGATGTTCCCTATCGATTTTGGGGCCAAAAGGTCAAAGGTCACGTGCACTGGACATTGAAGTAGCAATATGGTTTCCGGGCTCTAAAGCGTTATCCTTTCCACCTACAGTCACCATATCATACATATGGACTACCCATGGGATGAAGATGTTCCCTATCGATTTTGGGGTCAAAAGGTCAAAGGTCATGCGCACTGGACATCGAAGTACAACACTCAGAAAAGAGGTAGTTTATACCTATTACCAACACCCTTTGGGAGATTGGGGTAAGCAGGGGGTATTCTTAGTGAGCATTGCTCACAGTACCTCTTGTTAAAAATTGTGAAATTCATGGCCCCTGGATCAGGGGTTCTGGTGCTAGGGTGGGGTTCTATAAGTCATATAGTGAAAATGCATTATTTCTTTGAAAATCTTCTTCTCTGTCCTTGGGTATTAAGTAGACAAACCAATAGCATGGTTATGATGAGCAAGGATGCCTCTTTCAAAATTGTGAAATTCATGGCCCCTGGGTCAAGGGGTTCTGGTATTAGGGTGGGGCCCTATTGATCATATAGTGAAAATGCATTTTATTTCTTTGAAAATCTTCTCCTCTGCTGCTGGGTATTAAGTAGACAAACTAATAGTATGATAATGATGATCAAGGATGCTTCTTTCAAAACTGAAATTTATGGCCCCTGGGTCAGGGGTTCTGATGCAAAGGCGGGGCTGACCACATAGCTATTCAATGTTTCTTCCATCCAAAAGTAAAATTCTTATATTTAAACACAAACCTAATTCAAACATTGGAAGGTTGTTACATGATACTTAGGTGACCTATAAGGCCCCTGGGCCTCTTGTTAAAGTTCGCCAACCACTTTAAAGAGCTATGATCCGTTCTTACGGTGAACTTCTTCCCGTAAAGACAGTGTTTAAAATACTTTGTGAAGTAAACAACCGCAAGTAACTCTTTCCTAGTAACGCAGTACTGTTTTTCGGCTTTGCTGAAACTCTTACTAGCATAAGCTATCACCTTCTCTGTATTGTCTTGTATCTGAGAGAGAACTGCGCCCATAGCAAAGTGACTAGCGTCAGTATCTAGTATGAAAGGTTTTTCGAAGTCCGGATGTGATAGAATTGGCGAATTTGTGAGTGCTGTAACCAATTTGTCGAATGCAACCTGACACTCGGGTGTCCATATAAATGACTTTTCCTTTTCAGTTAAACGATGTAGTGGTTTTTCTAAACTGGCAAAATTTCTCACAAATTTCCTGTAATAACTACAGATACCCAGAAATGAACGCAACTCACTCACACAAGTAGGTACTTGCCAATTTTTAATTACCTCGATCTTTGGATCGGTCGAAATACATTTTTCCGAAACTACGTGACCTAAATATTCTACGGTTTCTGCAAACAAATGACATTTTTTTTGCCTTCAATTTCAGACCTGTTGCAGACAAGCGGTCAAATACTTTAGCTAAGTTTTGTATCATATGCTCGAACGTTTTACCGACAACAATAATGTCGTCCAAGTATATCAGACAAATCTCCCAGTTTAAACCAGCTAAAACTGTCTCCATTAAACGTTCAAACGTGGCTCCTGCATTGCAAAGGCCAAACGGCATTACGCGAAATTGATAAAGTCCTTTCCTAGTTGCAAATGCAGTTTTTGGTTTATCGCTGTCTTCCATCTCTACCTGCCAATATCCCATACACAAATCTAGAGTTGAAAACCAAGATGATCCGCTAAGATGATCAAGCATCTCTTCAATTCGTGGCAGTGGATATGCGTCTTTTAAAGTGACTGCATTCAATCTTCTATAGTCTATGCAAAAACGTGTCGATCCGTCCTTTTTCTTCACAAGGACTATTCCAGATGCCCATGGACTCGATGAAGGTTCGATAACTTGTTTCTCTAGCATATCATCTACCAATTTATCTGCCTCATTCCTCATGTGTATCGGAAGTCTTCTTGGGGGTTGTTTTATCGGCATCGCATTGCCGGTGTTTATACGATGTTTTACAACATTAGTACGTTCGAGATCGGTATCAGAAGTTGCAAATAAAGAAGCGTACTTCGTGAGCAACTTGTAAACCTCTCGACTCTGATCCTCATTGAGATTGGAAGTGGTCTTGTTGTATAATGACAAAATTTCTCTCGGAAGCTCTTTTCCGACCTCTAAATCACATGTCATTGGTGCTTCGTTCACACTAAGAACTGGGCATACATGTCTTACAGACGTTCCTTTATAAACAGTTTGTGCATCAACACACAAGTTCATAAACCTTACTGGAACCTGTTTGTTATTCTGAACCAACGTTCTTCCGACAAGTCCTCGCTCTGACTTGATAAAGCTATCGGAGGGTTCTACAAGACTTATCCCAGGAGTGAAATGTTCTCCAGGGGGAATAATCACATCACAAGAAGTCACTACTTCATTTCTTGGAGGCAAGCAAAATGATTCAGAAGCAACAATTCTATAACAGCCTAACATGCCGTTAAAAACTAACGGGAATTCACTCTGACTGCATCTCAAAATTTTGCGCCTCACATCCACAATGCATTCATTGCCATGTAAAAAGTCTAAACCTATATTACCGTCAACTGTTATGTCAGCTATTACCATAGGTTGGTGGAAACTTAAATTTGCAATACTAACTGTAATTGTTATTTTGCCATACGTCTTCAAAGGTGTCCCACCCGCATACAATATATCCTGAACCACGTCTGTAGTCTCATGGAGTGTAATGCCTGCCAAATTATCAAATACTGCTTTAGATAATACCGTGACAGTAGCACCAGTATCTACCAGAAGTTTTGATTTTATATCTGAGGCATGCGCTTCCACAAACATTCCAGCCTCATTAGGGTGCTTGTTAACTCCCATGGATCCTGGTGGTTTTCTACCTACACCACTCGTTTGAGGAGAGTTTGATACTTGTGGACCTTTTGTGTTGTTTCTCCTCTTCTGATTGCGGGGACAAATTCTACTTAAATGTCCCTCAGTGCCACACTTATAGCATTTAAATGTTTTGTTCATAAGTTTGTGTTGCCCTCTTCTGTCGTCTCTGGCTGAATTATTACTGGGGTGCACCGACTTCACTTTCAAATCCTTTACTTCTGAGCGTAATTCGTCAATGGTTTACTGCATGTTTGATATCATCCGAGACAATTCATCCTCTCTTTTAACCGATGTTTTATTTTGCTGGACAGGTTCGTCAGACACCGTATGTCGCAGATGTGTTTGGCTCTCCATGCGCTGTTTATCTGACCGTACAAAAGCCTCTAATTCAACTGCGTGTCTTATAGCGTCGTTGAGACTGCGTGGTCTAGCTTGTTTTATTCTAGGTCTCATGTCCATATCAATGAGGGCATCTATGAACTGTTCCTTAGCTAGTGTTTCTCTAACGTCATTTGGAGCCGTAGGATAGGCCAAGTGAGTTAATCTCCGTATAGATTGACCCAACTCTGGAAGTGATTCAGTGGTTTTTTGTCTGCGTTCTCTAAGTTGTACTCTATACAACTCTGTCTGATTTGCCGGAGCAAAACGGTCTTCCAGAGCTACTACTATTACCTCGTAGCTCCTGATCAATTACTTTGGTAAGTTACCTAAAACACTCATAGCCTGTCCTCTGAGAGACACACTTAGATATAAACCTTTCTCGCTATCTGTCCACTGATTCAAAGAACTACAGGCCTCAAAATGGGACTTGTAGTCCATCCAAGAACCCGTACCATCAAATGTTGCTGGCTTTATATATCTGTGTGGTCTTCTCGAATCCGTTACTTGACGATTTATTCTATTCGAGTCTGTTGTACATAAGTTGCTTGGTGAGCGGTGTCTTCTGTATGTAACACTCGTCTCGTCCGCTTCTTTGTGCATTTTCGGTATCTGCACGAGACATAATTCCGGAGTCGCTTCTATGTAATCCATCAGACAGGTTACTTTGTGCAACGGGCGTAGAAGTATGAATATCTGATAAATTCCTCAACGACCTAGAAGTTTCAAGCGTAGCTCTTTCGAACGCTTCTATTTGCTCTTGTATCTTACTCAAGTCGTCATTAAAATTAGCCATGATTTTTCTTATAAACAACAAAAATCTTCACAAAACTAATGTAATCCGATAAACCCAAACAAGGTCCCAACGGGGGCGCCAAAATCTGTAACGTGTAACCTATCTAGCTACCGTTATTATTCTATTTACAACAGGGTCCCCTCAGATAACTTGCTGAGGATTAGAATTTAATAGAAAATTCTCTACGTTAATAAATCACTGATTGATGTGTACTGAGTTATCACACGGCTTCTTTCAAACTAACAATCAAACGACAATGGTTTCTTCAGCCATGTCACATCAAAGCGACTGCGGTGCTTTGAACTTGAAGCAACAGCGTTACATATAACACAAGCAACCAGCGTTGCTTATAACCAGTATTAGATCCCGAAGCGACCAAAGTTACTTCACTAAACCATATCAAGGAACATATATTGACAATGTTAAGCATATCGCATAGCAATGGTGACTTACTAACACTGTCAAACTCTTAGGCCTATACGCAAACTATCTAATACAAAAGTACTTTCAACTTTGATCTCACCGATGTTAACGCTGCAACAATCTTCGTCAGACTAACTCACAGCTGCAAGTTTGCGCCGTATTTAAAAGGTTTTACCTCGTGACCAGGTATGATCAATTCGGCAGTACCTCGGGTGTTTTCCATCATATACATTTGTATTCTATCGGACATTATCGTATGTCCCATACCAGTACACAAAAATACGTTACAATAGCATTTAATTTGAAAGTTGCATAATCTTACTAGTTCAAACACTATACGACTAAATCTGAAGAATGCATTTTAAAGTTATGTTCACCAATTCAAAGATACCTTTCGAATAGACTATGCGGAACTGAAATTATATGTGATTATTCTGCTTTTGATATTTTAATGACTAGCTGAAAATACTCCATTTTTGCGTGAAATTGATGTGTACATTGTGCTAAAATAGAACGGCCCATTAGGTGTTAGTTCGGGGAGTACTCATCGATTATGCCACAAAATATGATATAACTAGTAAAATACTTTTGAAATATCATAAAAAGGTCTGAAAATTTGACAACACTGTGTTATCTTTTATGGGTCCCTATAAGGCTTTTATAAGCCTTAGTAAACTAACACAATGGCGGTTGTTCCATGCTTGTTTTATTGTGTACCTCAACATCAATTGATGACATCCTACACAGGAATGCAGTGCACAAGGGGTCGTCTCAAAACATATAAATGTTACATCTTCCCTCTTATAAAAATAAATGAGCTACCATAGCTTTCAAAGATAGTGAAATTTGTGTAAAGTTGCACCAACAATACTTATGTAAAGACATACATGATGTTGTAAGTTATGCTGTGTATGTTATTATGATATGACGCATGGCATACCTTTAAGTGAACACTAAAACTTACAAACTAAAATAAAACTGTAACTACTTGTTCTATGTAACTAATACCACATGTAGCATTTCTAACACAGTACAAATTATCCCCTGGATATGTACATCAAATGCAATAAAATTGTTCATGTCCTTCTTATCAAACCTCATTTTATGGTACTGATCTTAACCACAAAATCAAAATTACATTTCTTCAATTAACCTCAGTGGTTTCTTAACTGACCTACCAGACCTTGTGGTCCCTGACATATTTTGTGCAGGTACATAACTGGTGCTAGCAGACATATCATGGCTAAGTGATTGAGTATTTTCATCATCACATGGATTTTGACTAGACTGACATACATTATCATTGTTTTGACAATCATATTGCTCAAATGGTGTAAACTGTTCATTTGAATGCAAAATATGCCTGCGATTTCTGCGGTACATATGTCCATTTTCGGTCTGAACCAAGTATGACCTCGAAGCAACTCGGTCTATCACCTTGCCACGGTTAATCCAGTTACTGTCACTATGATCCCGAAGGCGGACGGTTTGCCCTGGACTCAACGGCAGTAGTTCTTTCGTGTTTTTGTCATGATATTGTTTTTGTTTCAGTTTCTGTTGCATTTTTGTTCTTTCATAAGATTCTGCTTCACGGTTCTCATGACAACTATCAGCCATTGGTAAGTTTGAACGTAGTTTGCGTCCATTGTTCAGCATTTCCGCTGGTGATTTTCCATCGAGTATTGGAGTTGCACGGTAGATGAGTAAACTCATGTGGAAATCGGATCCATCATCAGCAGCTTTTTTCAATAAACCTTTTACGATGCCTACGGTTTTCTCCACTAACCCATTCGATTTCGGGTACAATGGACTTGATGTATGATGTTGAAAATCATACGACTATGCAAATTCACTGAATTCAGCTGATTTGAATTGTGGTCCGTTATCACTGAACACTATTTTAGGTATGCCTTGGCCTGAAACACATATTTCATTATAGCGAGTAAAGCGTGTATGAAATCGGCAAAATTGTGAGTAAATAATGTGTATATGGGCCGCTGTCTACAAACTGTTTGGGGATGTTATTCCTTTATACATCTGTAATTGGCGCTGTTTTTCTAAAATAAACAGTGCAATCATTATTTATTTTTGGATTAGACAAATTATGATACGTTAAATTGTTGACAACTAGGCCCTATGCCAAGCTATTGTCACGCGTGCATTTCGGAAAGAAAGAAAAAGACAACACACACACAAATCAATAAAAATATTCAAATTTAAAGTGGTAATCACATTATTTTATTTTGATAAAGCAATCTTGTTACTATTTTTGAATTGTGATCTGCACGTCTTTAGGAAGTACGAAGTGGGAGCACGGCGTTATAGCCTACTGACGCACTCAAGATGCTACGAGTTCAATAAAGAAATAATTTTATAATTCAATTTAAAGTTAGGAAATACAATATTCTATTATTTGTATAATTAAAAGTTCAATTATTTTGTATCTTTATTTTTTGTTGTTGTAAATCTACCAGTTGGTAGAAGTTACATTGCATCGTCGATATATGTTGTTACAAGGTGAAGGTCAGTTGATCCGAGTGTGTATTGAATTTGAAGAGCAAAACAGAATGTATGCTATAGGCCTACCAGTGCTTATAGCTTCGATATATCCATTTTCTCGCAGTTTATCAGGGTCTCTGTCCAAGCGATGTTTGAAAAGGTGACTGGGTGTGTTTTTTAAGGTAAAGTTCTTGCTCCAACAAAAAAATTATCCACGTCTTTTTTCTCGTACCTTCCTTCGAAAAATTGAAAAATACTCAGTCTAAATCCTTTCTACCGACAACTAGTACACCCGAGCACGGCACAAAACATCTTAATGCATTATTATTTACAAGCCGTTAACGTGACAATTGGTTTTTTGTCGATTAAACCTAATCTGTTTATGAAATGGCTAATAGATGTTTTCAAACCCGAGGGCGCATATGACGTCACACAAAATGGCGCGTAAACTAGCGAACGAAAATATGCATATCGCAAGATTTGAATTTCATCGCTTTCAAACTCGAAAACTACGCAAAATATTTCATTTCAAACACATTTAAAGTAGTTTTAGGCATAAAAAGAGTTAATTTTGCTGAAAAAATGAAAAAGTTTAGAAACATGCGTTGTGTCCTTTAATGACTGACTGACTTGAGACACTGTGCAAACGACACACTTCTGGATAATTGGAATAATAATCACACAACACAAGATAATTTTCTCCTTTGAATACACACAAATCTGCTCCCACTTTTTCCCACGGATAATTGCAAACATCATGTGGTCTCAGCGGTTCAGGCGGTTGTTTTAGACGGAATTTGATACATGTTGAACATGAATTCACCATTTCCTCGATTTGTGCATTCATTTCCGGCCAATACATCACTTGTTTGGCTTGATTTCGACATTTCTCAATCCCAAGGTGACCTGTGTGGATTTTGCTAAGCATCTCCTTTCGTAATGACATAGGGATGACAATACGGTCTGTTTTCATGATGATCCCATCACATAGACTCAACTCGGTTCGTACATTCCTGTACTCCAAGATTTCCTTAGGACATTCAGTACGCGTTTCTGGAAACCCTTTTGCGATTACTTCTGCTAGTAGCTGTAATTTCGGATCCTGTTGCGTTTCCTCACGAATCATCTGTAATTTACGATCCGATATGGGTAGGCTCCTAATGACAGAGTCTACATACACTTTTATATCCTCCTCCTGTGCTGATTTGGTCAGTTTCGTGGACATATCCAAACCTCTAGATAGCGCATCAGCTGTATGCATAAATTTTCCTGGCGTGTAGCCAATATGCAGATCGTATTTCTGTACCCTCAGCAGAAGTCTTTGTAATCGTATTGAACAGTCATTCAGAGACTTCTTAAAGATGCTCACAAGAGGTTTGTGATCAGTTTCCACTTCTACAGTCTGTCCAAATATGTATTGGTGGAAATGTTCACATGCAAATGATATGGCCAGCATTTCTTTCTCGATCTGAGCATATCTCGTTTCTGCATAAGTCACCGGCATCCATTCGTTGTCATGCCTCTGCAAGAGCACCTCTCCAAGTCCAGAACTAGAGGCATCTGAAGAGATTTTAATGTCTTTGTTCGGGTCAAAGAATTTAAGTACCGACGTACTTGTTAATATGGCCTTCAGCTCGTCAAATGATTTCTGTTCAACAATAGTCCACTGAAATTGGTTCTTTTCCTCTGTGAGATTTCGTAAAACTTGTGTTTTCGACGACAAGTCTGGAACATATCTGGCCTGGTAATTCAACATGCCTAGAAAGCGTTGTACGTCTTTCTTACTTTTTTGGAGTCTCAAAGTTCGTTATGGCCTTGACATTGGCCTTGTCCGGTTTAATTCCTTCTGTGGATATTGTGTCACCGACGAATGTAAGTTCCTTCACTCCAAATACACATTTTTCGCGATTCAGTTTGAGATTTGCATTGCGCGAAGCATCGAAGACCTGCTGTAGTCGTTGGTTGTGTTCTTGTAACGTTGCGCCCCAAACAATGATATCATCCATCATTGTCGTACATCCTGGTATGTGCTCATATATCATGTGAATGGTCCTGTGATATATCTCTGGAGCTGATGAGATACCGAATGGTAGACGTAAAAATCGATATCTTCCGAATGGTGTACTGAAACAGGTAAGTTTTGAGGAATTCTGATCTAGTTTCATTTGCCAGAATCCAGTGCGATCATCAAGTTTACTGAAATAATGCGCATTCTTGAACTTCGCATGAATCTCATCTCGCGTTGGCAGTTTGTAATGTTCTCTCTGAATTGCTTTGTTCAGCTGAATAGGGTCCAGACACACACGGATCTTTCCGTCTTTTTTGGAACGATTACAATGGGGCTCACCCAGTCTGTATGTTCGGTTTCTTTACATACGACACCCATCTCCTCCATGCGTTTAAGTTCGTCTTGTAGTTTTTCGTGCAACGCAAAGGGTATTTTGAGACATGGACTCACTACCGGTGAAATTACTGGATTTACGGATAATTTCTGTTCACCCGGTAAACATCCTAGTCCTTCGAACAAGTCATTATTTTGATCCACCATCTGTGCAGTAGTGTCTGTAACCTTTGTGCAGTTTTCTATGGTGTGTGTGCTTTTGACTAGTCCTAACTTGTCACAAGCTTTTACGCCTAAGATTGCTGTCGACGCGTCCTGAACTATCACAAAGTAGACCTTTGCAGCTTTGTCATGATGTAACACATCCAGTATGCATGCTCCTAAGACCGGAATACTATGCTTGCTGTACGACATGAGCTGTATATTCGTCTTGTGGAGTTTTGGCTTCCATCGTAGGCTGCGATACTGTTTCTCCAGCAAGATGTTGACTTGACTACCTGTATCCAATTTGTAGTTAATTCCCTTGCCATTGGTGCGTAGTGTCACACGCCACTCCTCTGGTTTATCAGGTTGAGCCGTCTCCAGAGCGTCGATAAAGTTTCATCCTGAATGTCGTGAATATGTTTCTTTTTCTGTGTTTTATTTTTTTTTGGAACGATTAAATAATTTTTTTGGTTTTGCATTGGTTCTATCGTAGACAGCCTCTTAAACACAATCAACAACTGAATTATGCTATTATTAGATAACAGATAAGTATATTTCATATATGTTGAATTTTCACAATCAAATTTTAAATAACATTGTTCATTTTACATTAGATCCTTTTGTTCATGCATGAAAATACGTGGTTATGGATAAAGGGTTACTGTGTTTTATATCAAATAGCGTTTTTGTATAAGTGTGGTGTAGTAATTTAAAAGAATGTTAAAGAAAACATAGGTATAACGTCTGAATAAATTCATTGCTGTGATCCATGTGTATTTTTGGAAATAATTTATATTTCCTTAATAACCAATAACTTACGAGATTGGTTCATTGCCACCTACTTCCACTGAAAGCTGTACCCCCTAGTGGCACACACTGAAATTGAAGTTTTCATCGTTTATTTGACGTAAACTTTCGGAAATCATGGAAGTATCTGCTACAGCACTGCAAGGTGGGAAACGAGTAAGAGTAAGCGGGGACATCACTGTGTTCCGTCGTATGTTAATATAAGACTAGTTTTATCTCTATAGCTGTAACCAAGCTAGATATGTCAGCTTCTCTAGTAAAACACGCTTCGAATTCCGTATCCCCTAAGGTGACTATTCCGCACCCCCAAATGTGGGGTTGTACACGGTATTTTTATAGTCTTATGAGGCAAAATTTATTCAAAAGCTTCTACATGAGAAGAAAAAATTTCTTACTGTGCCCTTCAACTCGACATTTAGATATTATATCGACAACGTTTTATATATTAACAATAATCATTTTCATTTATATTTTGATTAGATATACCCCAGTGAACTCGAAACAAAAAACACCACAGTCCTTCACATCTGCTTCTTTCTTACATGTACATGTACATATTTTATTGAAAATATATATTGACGGCAAACTAACAAATCAACTTTATGACAAACGGGATGATTTCAGCTTCTCTATCACCAACTTCCCATATTTATGTTGCAGTATTCCATTATCATCTGCATTAAATAGATGGGTGAAGTACTGCACCTCAGGTGTTTACTGTTAAAGGAAAGTTGAAAATAATCGCATATTCCCATACCCATGAAAAGCGTGCAGCATGTGAAAAGCCAGAAAGATCTGACAAAATCAAGTGGTAAAGCACTTGTAAACAACACATGTGCTGGTCACGGTATACAATGTATCATAATATGATGCTTGGCACTTTTAATAACTTGCAGGATGATCAGTGGCGGATTTAAGCTCTCCCCCCCCTCCCCCCTAAAATTTTCAAATTTAAGGTAAATCGTGGTATCTTGTTTAGAAAAATGTACTAAACGATCAAATAAGCAATAATTTCTTCCACTCCTGGAGAAATAAATAACAAAATCTTTTGATTTCTTGAATTATTTTATTGGGAGAATTTATTTTTTTCCAGAAACCCTTAAAATTTGCGTCATTTAATTAATTTCACCTTGTTAAAAATGATAGAAAATAGTACAAATGACTGAATAGGAAACATATTTCAAGCTCTATAAAATTTGTAAAATCCAGGAGCTTCGCCCCCTGGTCCCCTACCAGGGCTTTGCCCTGGACCCACTGGCGGCCCCCAGACCCCCTGCCTCATAAAGTAGCGCCCCCCCCCCCCCCCCCCCGTAACCGCAAATCCTGGATCCGCCCCTGATGATGAATTTTAATTGGCTCTTTCATAATAATTAGTCACATGATGTAAGCATCAAATTTTCTACTATTTTACGCTTGAAAATAAGTAAACAACGCAAAAAAGCGCACAGTATCTAAACATAGACTATAAATCTATTGTTGATTGATTGTATTTTGTTCAACGTCCCTTCGAGAATTTTTCACTCATATGGAGACGTTTCTTTATTTCTTTAAGGCTAAAAGTATGGAAACCCATTAATGTCATTATAACAGTCAGTATCAACGTTTGGACATAGGAATATCTTTCTGCTCAATATCTTGAGAACCCTTCACTTGACAGACATCAAACTTGGAACACTTGTACATCCTAAGGAATAGATGACCTATATTGATTTTGATTGATTGATTGTATCTTGTTTAATGTCTCGCTCGAGAATGTTTTTCTCATATGGAGACGTCACCAAGACCGGGAAAGGGCTTCAAATTTAGGCCTATGCTTTGCGCTTACGGCCATTGAGCAGTGAGGTAGCTTGCCACACCTACTGTGACACGGGACATCCGTTTTTAAGGTCATCTCCGAGGACCCGTGACACTCACACCTGATGCCAAGCGTTTTGCGATGGAACTGTCACTACCTGTATTAGCTGCTAAGGCCTGTCGCGACCGGGATTCGAACCCCGGTTTTCTGCATGTGGGGCTAACCTCTAGACCACCGCGGTGGTATATTGATTTTGAGGTCTAATGGTCAAAGTTATAGGGTCAAACTGGACGTAGTAATATATTGTCTCCTATATTTCATAATCAATTGCATAATTGGCACCAAACTTGGTACACTGGTACATCCTTAGGAATATATTACTCCTATTTATTTTAGATCACAGGGTCAAAGGCCAAGGGTCAGTTCACTCAGGACATAGGAAAATATTGTCCGCTCGATATCTTGAATTGGTTTGGCACTACTTTCAAATTTTTGACTTTAAATCATGCAAGTGTATAACCCTTTTCAATTTTGTCCCACCGGGGGGGGGGGGGGGTATATATTTTACAAGCATTTTTTTTGTTTTCTTTTTAGCTCACCTGAGCTGAAACCTCAAATGAACTTTTCTGATCGTTTATCTGTAAAGTTTTCACATTTCAACTTCCTCTCCAGTACCACTGGACCAATTTCAATTAAACTTGGTAAAAGGCATCCTTGGGTAAAGAGCTTTCAAGTTTGTTCAAATGAAGGGCCACGCCCCCTACAATGGAGAGATAATTACAAAAATGCAAAAGTAGGATGGGGTGATTTAAAAATCTTCTCAAGAACCAATGGGCCAGAAGAGCTGAAATTTATATGGAAGCTTCTTGACATAGCGCAGATTCAAGTTTGTTAAAATCATGACCCCCGGGGGTAGGATGGGGCCACAATAGGAGATCAAAATTTTGCATACAAATATATAGGGAAAATCATCAAAAATCTTATGAAGAATCACTGGGCCAGAAAAGTTGACATTTACATGAAAGCTTCCTGACATAGTGCAGATTTAAGTTTGTAAAAATCATGGCCCCCGGGAGTAGGTTGGGGCTACAATATGGATCAATGTTTTACATGCGAATATATAGGGAAAATCTTTAAATATGGGTCAAGGTGACTCAGGTGAGCAATGTGGTTCTTGGATGTCTTGTTTGTTTTTATAGAAGCTTTTTAGCTCACCTGAGCTCAAAGTGAGCTTTTCTGATCGCCTGGCCCAAATCATCCTTGGATGAAGGGCCTTGCCTCCTTCAAAGGGGAGATAATCATAAAAATGCAAAAATAGGGTGGGGTCATTTAAAAATCTTCTCAAGAATCCCTGGGTTAGAAAAGCTGACATTTACATGAAAGCTTCCTGACATAGTGCAGATTCAAGTTTGTTAAAATCATGGCCTCCGGGGGTGGGATGGTGCCACAATAGGGGATCAAAAGTTTTACATTCAAATTTGTAGGGAAAATTTTCTCAAGAACCATTTGATCAGAAGAGCTGAAATTTGCAGGAAGCTTTCCTGACATAGTGCAGATTAAAGTTTCTTAAAATCTTGACACCACCCGGGGATGGGGGGGGGGGGGGTAGGATGAAGTCACAATAGTGGATCAAAGTTTTACATACAAATCTTTAAAAATCTTCTTAAGAAACACTAGGCTAGGAAAGTACGAATTTACATGAAAGCTTCTTGACATAGTGCAGATTCAAGTGTTAAAATCATGGCCCCCGGGGGTAGGATGGGGCCACAATAGGGGATCAAAGTTTTACGTATAAATATATAGAGAAAATCATTAAAAAATCTTCTTTTCAAAAACCACAGGGCCAGGAAAGTACAAATTTACATGACAGCTTTCTGACATAGTGTAGATTTAAAAAAAAAAAAATTAAATAATGGTCCCCGGGAGTAGGATGGGCCACAATGGGGGATCAAACTTTTACATACAAACATATAGGGAAAATCTCAAGAACCACTGATCCAGAAAAGTTTACATTTACATGAAAGCTTCCTGACATAGTGCAGATTCAAACTTTGTAGAATCATGGCCTCCAGGGATAGGGTGGGATCACAATAGAGAATCAAAATATTACATCCAAATATATAGGGAAAATCTTCTCAAGAACCACTTGGCCAGGAAAGTACAAATTAACAAGGCACTTTCTGACACAGTGCAGAAGTTTACATTTTCATGAAAGCTTCCTGTCGTAGCGCAGATTCAAATTTGTAAAAATCATGACCCCCCAGGGATATATTGTGACCACAATAGAGATCAAAGTTTTACATGCAAATGTAATGGAGAAATCTTTAAATATGGGCCAAGGTGACTCAGGTGAGCAATGTGGTCCATGGCCCTCTTGTTTGTTTGATGATATCTTCTTACTGTGGTACTTATTTGCTGTACTGTATGACTACATGATAATTTCCCTCCAAAGTCTTGGCATTTGTACATCATGTATTGTTGAGCACAATCATGAATGAGCAATGACTTTTTACATCCATGTAGGATATGTAATCTAAATTTTGGCAGTGGTCATGACTTAGTTAGTCACTTTACACGAGCGTGATGCATTAAAGTATAAATCCTGATAAAAGAAGCGTGCACACACATACACGATGTTCTTCATCCTTGATTACTACTATCTTCCTCCTTAGATTACCTATTCCAGTTGACAATGAAGTGTGGGTCGACTCTCAGGCTTTTGATTAAATCGAGACATACTTCTGCCAGATAAGTTGATGTTACAAAGATTTCAACAATTCGATGGTCGTTATAACGATCTAGTTTGCCAATACAACCTTTCATTGAGACAAGTGTTGTCTGACGTGTTTCATACCGATTTTTAGGCTGTTCTTGGCACACCGATTCTGAATACGGATTACTCCATTTACCTGATCAAGATATAGGGCTCACGGTTGGTGTGAGCGGTCGACAGGGGATGCTTACTCCTCTTGGGCATCTGGTCCCACCTCTGGTAAATCCAGGGGTCCGTGTTTGCCCAACTCTCTATTTTGTATTCCTTATAAGGAATTATGAGAATGATCACTGTTATATTCACTTTTTTAATATTGATGTGAAAAATGTAAGCGATATTCGCGCTGCTCAGCAAGTTATTTCAATGATGTAAGAAATATGTCCGTACGGGAGTCTGTCCGAGGTCTTGTTTTCCACACTCTTTCCTGTAATAGATGCATGTACAGCGTTGAGATTTGGTCACAATTTCGTCCTCAAGAAGCGTAAGAGTGAGTTTACATTTCCGCAGGATTGGTGCACTATGACCTACTTTAGGGCAAAGAGTATGTCAAATAGTTTCTTGAACTTTTTTTTAGCTCATCTGAACTGAAAGCTCAAGAGCTTTTCCGATCACCCGTCGTCCGTCTGTCTGTTTGTAAACTTTGAATATTTTCTACTTCTTCTCCAGAACCATTCGACCAATTTAAACCAAACTTGGCCAAAAAACCATCCTTGGATGAAGGGGATTCAAGTTTGCTCAATGAAGGGCAACGCCCTTCTCCAAGAGGAGATAATAGCGAAATAGAAAAAGTGCACTGACAAATTTTGAAAATCTTCTCCAGAACCAGCATTAATAATTAACCAAACTTTGCTTAAAGCATCTCTAGGTGAAGAGGATTCAAGTTTGTTCAAATGTAGGACCATGCTCCGTTCAAAGGGAAGATAATGCAAAAATAGGGTGGGTTCATTTAAAAATCTTGAGAACCACTGGGCCAGACAAGTTAAAATGTACATGAAAGCTTCCTAACCTAGTGCAGATTCAAGTTTGTTAAAATCATGACCCTCGGGGTTAAGGTGGGGCGATAAAAGGGGATCGAAGTTTTACATGCGAGTATAAAATATATATTTGCATTTTGGAAAATGTTTTAAAATATTCTCAAGAACCAATGGGTCAGAAAAGTTGAAATTTTCATGAAAGCTTCCAGACTTAGTGCATTTATACTTGACTCCACATCAATACATGAACTAGAAGACCAAATATTTTTATATACTTGGAGACTCAGTATTTCTATATACTGGAGACCCAACAATTTCATTTTAATATACTTGACTACACAATAATGTATGTACTAGAAGACACAACATTTCTATATACTTGGAGAGCATACATTTTCAAATTGTGAGTTTATATTAACAAACGAAAGCTGTAAGATTTTGGGTCGTATATGGCTTTAATGAGTATTTAAAGGTATGTTTCGACACAAGTATAATAGGAAAATATGTAAGCAATTTTTTGGATGTTAGACACGGCAATACAAGAATACAACGATACGAGGCCTCAACTGTGCACAGTTTTTGTGCGCCGTAAATGGAAGGTGTTTATAAATAAGGTGTGGATATGTAGGTCTCTGATCTGTCCCAATATTTTTTCAGAGAGCTACAGTTCTGCAGCTAGTATCTGCCTAAATTCGTCAGGTGAGCATCGTTACTTTTGTGTTAGATGCAGTATAGAACTAAACATTTAATTTGAAGGTTAAAATTTAATATGAATATAAAAGTAAATATTTAATTTGAATACTTTGAGTATCTCAAACAATACATTTCATGCAATATGTCAACAGTGATTTAGATTTAGTTAAATAAGACCACTTCCTGTGCCAAATGTGTTGTGTAGACATCGAATTGGTGGATCTAGAATTTTTTTTACGGCAGAGTTATTTTTGAGAAAAATATTTTTGCTAATCCAACTGACTCGCAAAATCGCTAACAAATTAATCGACAGCAAAAATAACCAGGTTTACGGTATCTGTGGCATAAAATGGCATATTTATACAATAAAGGATTATTAATGAAAACTTAATTATCCAATGTAAATTTTTGAATTTCAACTGAACCCACGTTTAATTTTCAGAGGATGAGTTTTTTTGTTTGTTATTGTTTTCCTTGGACTATATGTTTATTCCATAGAAAACTATTAAAGAGATCATCATTTTTCCAATATAAATGTTTTGAGTATGAGCTCATACTCGAATTTGAAAATTCTGAATACCTGACCTCACCCTAACTGTTGCTTGGATTCATATTTGTTCCTGTTGTATGTGTTTTTGTGTCAGCTGACTTTGTATAACCCTGGTATGTCCACTTTTGATTAATCCATTGGTACCAATTTGTCTGAGATCTTTGAATAAGGTATTGAATAACGGTCGATAACGTACATGGTTAAGTGCTTGCGTGACAATGACGTGCTGACCTTCAAAACACATGGACATTTTTAAGGGGTTACGTCAGTAACTCAGAGGCTGAAGATCATGAAAGTAAAATAAAGTATGGTTGTATTTTTCTACTGTAGGTGCCAAAAACTGAACTGTTTGCAACTGTGAATCGTTTGGTTTCATCAAATACTATTGAATAAAATTGATTTATGGGATCATTTATCTGATACACTTGACGGGTTAATAAAATGCTTTGCGGAATAGTGAACATCAATAGTCACTAGTCCGTACGGATTAGTGCTTGAAAAAGTTAATTTCGAACCCTGCAATCTGTTTATGCACTCATGTAATTTTGCACAGAGGTAGCTACAGATCTGTAGCGTTATGGTTTTATATTCTTGTCTTTGACCATAACGCTACAGTTCCTGTAACGTAAATATTGTGCAATTTACGGCGCAAGATTTTCTGCGCACGTTTGGGGATGTATTTATCCACTTTCCAGCATTGGGCAATCATCTACCCTTCATTCCCTAATTGTTAACATATTTTATTACCAACCTGTATATTTTATTCACCTCTCAATCCTTTATAATCGTCTCTACAGACCGATAAACTCGCTTGTTTTGAATTTTCTGCCATCCGACAGCCATGTTGACCTACTGACGAGATTGGATTGCAGAAAATTCAAAACAAGCGAGTTTATCGGTTATAAAGGATTGCATAATTATCTCTGTTTCCGTTTCCTCTCAGCCATTTTATTTGTTGCAAAAAGAAAATACGCGTCTGCAAAGGAAATTAGGGGCTAGACCTCTTGAGAAACTGTCAATTTATGAATCATTGTCATCCTGTCAGTAATTTTGCTCGTAATCTCCGATGTGTATTGACCTCGGAGGTCACCAGTTCGGGGAAAAAACCCCGAAAGAGAGGCACTGAGCACATATCAGATTTGTAAACAATTAAACATGCCAATTTTATAGAAAATTTACTATCAGAATTTCATTTGAGTGGCACATTTGCAGAATTCTAAGAGTAACTTATAGTACTTCAAATGATGTCATATTTTAAAACAAACGACACGTGTAGTTACTCACGTCAGTTTCTGTCTTTGTATATGACCTCGGTCTCAGCAACCCGATCATATTCGGCAATCATCTTTCCCATGTCCGTGTATACAACGTAATAACGATTAGAATACGAAACGCTCATTATAGATAAGCTCTCCAGCAATATTCCCTCTATTTTGTTGAATTTTTTATCATATCTTGGGGATTATATTACATGTAGTTATACCGATAGGTGTGATTTGGTGCATAATTGGATATTTGAAAACACCGTCACTTACAGATTGTATTGCTGATCGAATAATTTGAATATTGTACAAGGTAAGAAATGTGAAACCAAAAATTTCGGTGTACTTTCAATGAAATGCTTGATGTGGTTGAATAAACTAGATATTATTTATTATTTAAATGCAAGTGTTAAAAAAGACTGATTAATTCTATACCCTGGCACCTATCGGCTTCCGTATGTATCAGTGCTTAGATAATCAAAGTACTGTTAGTACTAAAAGACGGTGGCGTGGGTTGGTTGATTGATTGCATCTTGTTTATCATCCCTCTCGAGAATTTTTCACTCATTGGGAAAAGCTTTTAAAACTATTAAGGTGAACTTAAAACAGTACAGAGATAGTAACTGCCTGAATGAGGAATCATTAATGGTAATTCATTTTGTAATGATAAATCAATAATGGTAAAAAGGGGTAAAAGAGTTCATATATAGTGTATTCAATCCAAAAGAAGAAATATGTACACGTACATATAGTTTGAAAATACAGTTTCCCAAATTGAATTAAGATCATGCCTTGTAAATGCTCATGAGAAAAGAGGAACATGAAACCCATATCCATGCACTGTTTTTCTCTTGAGCTTATGGTGAATATTTCTGAACTTTGAGAATGATCACCTTGTGAATGGAGAATGGCATTAGAGTCTGTGGCCTTTCCATTCTGAAATATCTATATGATTCTAGCATGTTGTAGCACTCAAAACTTAAATATCAAACTCAGAAGAAATATAGATGTTATTTTTCTTACTACAGGTCAAGATGATAAACTTTTTTTGTTTCATGATCTAATTACCTGATAAGTAGGATTTTACTATGTACCGGTATGTATGGAATGGACAAAGGCATATCATATTTATATACTGTTTTTCAAAAGACATCTGTTAGTAAATATAACTTTCAACATAAAAATCATTGTCCACGTTTCCATGTCCTCTCACGATTTATTTAATGTATGGAAACCCATTAATGTATATAATTTTAAAAAAAAGAGTAAAAAGAAAACACATGGGTTACTTATGAGTATACGTGAAAAAATGAGGAAAACCCTAATATATAATGTCTCGACTATTGAGAATTTATACAATTATTTAGTTCAGGAATATCTTCCCCCTAGTATCTCAGGTCCCACGGTCAGGGCCATTGATTTTTTTCAAACCCGATGTTTATTCAAGTGTCAGGTATCAATAAGAATTGGAGGGGTGGATCTCAATAAATTGAGAGAATACCATCACCATTTCTGCACAGTGGTGATAGTTGACGACTAGTATCTTATCCCCAATGTGTACACACAGGTCACATGCTACCCACATCATATAGCTTGATGACGCGACCTTTAATCATAGAATGATCTTATCCCCGAAATTTCAAGCCCGTACGTAGGGGTTTTTGTTGTTTCCGAACCCGATGTTTATTCAATAAGTGTAAAGCATTATGAAGAATTGGAGGAGCGAATCTCCATCACCATTTTTTCACAGTCGTGGAAGTTGACAACTAATATCTACCAAAATCTCAGGCCCCCAAGTAGGGGTCTATGATGTTGCCGAACCCGATGTTTATTCACTAAGTGTTATGTTTTAATAAATATTGGAGGGTTGGATCTCCCATAATCAGAGATCTGAGTACCATCACCATTGTTTTCCGGTTGTGGGAGTTAACCCCTAATAATTTAATTCTTATTGTATCCTTGTCTCTGATTGGTCAAATTCCAATTTAGGAACGCTGGTTATTTTTGTATAACCTGGTTTGGTATGGGGACAACCAGACAACCAGATGCCGGAACTATTTCTCTCTCTCTCTCTCTCTCTCTCTCTCTCTCTCTCTCTCTCTCTCTCTCTCTCTCTCTCTCTCTCTCTCTCTCTCTCTCTCTAAATTTACATCGCATCACTGTTTTCAGCCTTCTATGGAATAGAAAGTCAACGTGTACAATAATTTTATTCGGTTTAATACACATATTGTTTTCTCGTTGGCAATATTAGTATCTACTTGTACGCAAATCACTGTTGTAAAACATCTTTCTCTGTATGATGGTCGAATAATAGATTAAAATAATTAAAGATATTATATTCAAAATAATGATTTACCAAGTAAGCATTGCCCTGTTCATTTTGAAATACATTTAGGGGGGGGGGGTGTGTTTCATTGCTTGATCCGCCTTTCAACAAAGCAAACAAAAATTCATACGTCACATTTTATCACATGTCGTCAGTCACATTGACATGTGGATCGCAATATGTCACTTGCTTATACATATTTTCTTGTGTTGGATTTATTATTAGCGACAACGTTGCATGCAATAGTTAATTTTCATGTAGAAGTTTTCACAGAGTTAAAAGCCGCGAAGCGGATAATAAAGCGTAAACTGACCCAAACCAGGTTACACTCGTATAACTTGTCCCAGAATTAAAGTCTTTCCTTAAACATCTTAATCTCAAAATTTCAGATCCCAGGGTCGGGTCTTCGATGTTTCCGAAACCGATGTTTAATCACCAAGTGTAATGCATTATGAAGAAAAAATTGGAATGTAGGATCTCCATAACCAGATAGAATACCATCACAATTTTTTCAAAGCGGTGGAAATTGACAACTGATATCTTACATTTCATGCACCGGGAATAGGGTTTTTCTGGGTTGTTATTTTCTGAACCCGTTGTTTATTAACATATCGAAACAGCTGTGAAGGAGAAACTTCAAACGTACTGTGCTACAAGCCCACAACATATGCCAGCAGTGATATAAATCAAATGTGGATTCTAAAAAAAAAATCGCAAATCTTCTCAAATCAACAACATCAAAACGTATGACTTTTCAACACACTTTATACGACCATTCCTCACGATAACTTAAAGAGCAGACTTCTTGACATCATAGACAGGGGGGGGGGGGGGGGGGGGAGGGGGGGGGGCATATGTTTACAGACCAAAACATAGTGATAATGTTCACTCTATAATCATTAGCAAATGAAAGGAAGAAATAAAGATTAACCATTTTTACTCTATAATATAAAGGAATTTGACAAATTAAATGGTTATTTATTGATATCGATAAGGATTTTTGACGGTTGATAAATTTAAGTATCTAGGAATGTTATTTTTAAAATTATAATGGAAAGTTTAACATTAGACAAAAACATGTAGCAGATCAAGGGAGGAAAGCGTTTTTTGCAATTAACAGTAAACTAAGGAAATACCAATTTAACATTAAAAGTAAGTGTTCTGTTTTTGATACATATGTAAACAGTGTTTTAAATTACGGATGTGAAGTTTGGGGTTTTCATAAAGCCAAAGATGTTGAAAAATTACATGCATTATTCTGTAAAAACGTTTTAGGGGTAAAGAAAAGTATGTGCAATAGCTTGGTGTATTATGAATTAGGAAGATTCCCCCTGCATATCATTAAAAAATTAAGAACCCTTAAATATTGGATAAAATTAAAGAATTCAGATAATTGTATTTTGCGATCGTGTTTAGAAGACAGAGAAAATTTAAATGATCCTTGGGTTAATGACATACGAACTGAATTAAATCGCTTAGGTCTAATTGGATACATTTTTAATGAAAGTATTATTGAGAAACCTACGCAAAAAATATTAAAGCAAATATTTTTTGATTTACATAAGCAAGAAATGTTTTCTGCAATTAGAAAGTCATCACGAGGGGAATACTATCAATATATAGCAGGCAATTTTGGATTACAGTATTATTTATCTAAATCAATGAGTGAAATACATAGAAAAACTATAACTAGATTCAGACTATCCTCTCACAATCTTAATTTAGAATCAGGTCGATACAAAAATGAACGTAGGAACAATAGAATATGTACATTGTGTGATTTAAAAGACGTAGAGGATGAGTTTCACTTTATTTTGAAATGTCCAAAATACCAAGAAATACGCAATTTATATATCAAAAAGTATTATTTTAGACGTCCAAGCGTTTTCAAATTAATTCAATTATTAAGTGTACAAAATGTTAAAGAATTGCGAAACTTAGGAAAAAATTTATTCCTAGCAGAGAAAATAAGAAAGGATAATTCATAATTGTAATTACACCCCATTTCTTTTTCTCATTTAACACAATTTTTTCCCCTTCTGTTTTTATTTTCATACAACACTCACGCAATCACCTATATTACAAATATTATCTTTTATACTTATATGTATGTGTATGCTGATCTATAGCTCTGATTATGTGTATGTTGTTCACCTTATATTTCATTATGTATAAAATTGTATATCTGATGTGCCAGATGTCACAAAGAAATAAACTGAACTGAGAAAAAAAAAATTTACGGTGTGGGCTTTGGTTTCCTCCAGCCGGTAAGCTATTTTTGTGCGAAATATTTATGAAGTTGGGGTTTCAAGAAAATAATTGGGCTATATCAGGCAGTATTCCAAGCGTTAGGAAGGTGTTCGGCGTGCTATATCAGGCAGTATTCCAAGCGTTAGGAAGGTGTTCGGTGTGCTATATCAGGCAGTATTCCAAGCGTTAGGAAGGTGTTCGGCGTGCTATATCAGGCAGTATTCCAAGCGTTAGGAAGGTGTTCGGCGTGGGTTTACCAGTCTGTGGAATCTTAGCAAGAAATTATTTTCATACAAATCTCTTGGTAAAAAGTTACATACACTTTCTCTTTAGGAAAATATGAAATAAAATTAATCATTTACTGCACACATTTTTAGGGAAATTTTTTTTTTTTACAAAGGGCAGATAACTCTTTCAAAAAATTCTCAAGTGCAAAAAGGTCGGCTTCTAATCATTTACCAGTCATGTGAATTTGATCTTCACTTTCATCATTATTTAACAATAAACATTTATTTTGATCTAAATCAAAATTGTATACATAGAATACTTTAATACATGTATAAAATCATCGACAGAACACTTTGAGGGGTAATGCGGAAATAAACAGAAAAAAGAGAAGAGACAAATGATTTTTGTGACCTGTCTTAACGTACCCGCATGGAAAGTGAATCCACGAAATAAAGTTGTAAAGGGTAGGCAAAGTAGCAACTCCAGCTGGTGTCGCTGAAATCCCACTTTTCAATATGGAATCCGCTCTGATTGTCACAATATAAAAGAGGGGGTAAGAGGAATCTTGGATCAGCCGAAACACTGAATTGCGTTCCTTCGTCTTCGTGGTTAAAAGACAAAACTAAGATTTCAAAAAGTCGTCTTATGCAATTGTATTGCTTACTATCTAGTAGAACACGAAAACTCTATATACACTAATGATACAGTCTACGTAGTTCTATGGTTCATCTGAACACACGAAGTGGGTGATGCATAAATCAGCAGAATACAATATTTCTTAATCAAATATGTAACAACATGGTGTTCTAGTTAACAGAAATAATTGATAAAAGACACAATTTGCAAATTGACCTGACTGGCTATAACAATAATAATGAAACTAACAACAATGAATAGGAATATACAATGTAATATTTACCAAGAAAATGACGTCATTTTAGTATTTCGCGACAAGTAGTAGAAACGTCTAATTCAATTAAAAGTAAAGAACATTACTTTTGTAAATAATTATTTACGCAAACTGCAATCGCAATCCGCAATATTTCTATTGTTCATACGACTTGTCATACATAACATTTTAAAGAATATTCAATGCACACTGGTTCATCATCATTAAAGAAAAACTTCGATGAAATCTTCGAGAATTTTTTTTCAAAGATATAAAATTAAGACTTATTCAAATATGAACTCAACAGACAAATTAATGTCTCTGCCTGCTTTTCTTGTGGAATGCGTGGAGACGTAATACTCAAATACACGCAACAATTTCCCTGATTGTTCAGATTGCTATTGATAAGACAACTGCTCCAGGGAAATAAAAACAATTACAATTCAAACTGCTTCATTTTTTCCAGTTCAAATCTACATACCTGAATTAAGTAGTTTCAAGTAATTTCAATAGTAATCAATAACACTACAAGCCGAATATAAATTTTGATAAACCAACTTCTTTTTCTGGAACGGAATCTTCTAAATCATTTATACTAAGAGAACAAAAAAAAGGCGATTTTAACACCACTATTGAATTTTTCCCCCACAAAGTCCTTCTCTTCAGAAAGTGTCAAAAGCTTGTTTGAAAATCAATAAAAGTACACTCATTTACCTGTTCATTGTGATTTGATATAAAAATTCAAAATTAGTATATGATATATCACGTTCTCCAAGTCCCGTGGCACATAACTAAAATAGTATATCAGTAACTTTTTCTAAATCCTGTTTGACCATGTTACTTTAGCATACGTTTTCAGACGATAAAAATACATACGCAATGTTTAAATATCGAGACAGTTTGATAATAAATAGGCGTTGATTTTTGAAAGAAAAAAACCCAGTATAACGAGATTTTCATACATGGGGAAAACATACAGATATTGCCGATAAAATATCCTCATTTATTCATTATCTTTAATCTTTTGTTCCTGATTTAATTTCATCTCTAGTATTCCAATGTAATCATATTTTGGTTGTCGGCTACTTCATGTTTTGAGAGTTTAACTTTTTCAACTTCCCAAGGTCATCATACACTGCGCGCATGAATATGTTGCATAGGTGTTGGCCTCTTCAAATCCTCGTTTTGTTTGAAATAACATATGTCCAAGAAAACGTTTTCCAACCAATGTACGTAATCCTATATTCAAAAGCTAGAATTTAAAACAAAGAGAGCTTATCCCAAACTACGCTAGGCACTATATTGAGGGTGTTGCTAAAACGTGGAACGGAAAATAAAAATAAAAATATAAATTGTACTTTTCTTTTCTTATTGCGTGGACTTTATGTATGCATTGGTTAATATTAATGTACAATAACTCATATCAATGGAGATATTATCATTACTTATTTATTCTGTTATAAACAAAACTAACAGAAATGATTATGCTCCAACAGAATAAAAGACTAATAAATACCTAGACCCAGTCGAAAAATATTACCTGTGCAGGGAACCATGCTTTGCCACCGGTCAATCAAAATTATAACATTCGATTTAATGGAAGGCCGTGGGTACCCTACTTGCGGATTTGGGTTTTTTTTAAATAGCAGCAGTGACCGATTATCGTCGGCCTTATTAGCTGCAGATCTGTGGTTCTCTGGGGGAATGTTTCCCAGAGAGCTACAGATGTACAGATACGGCTTTATTTTATCCGAGAGCCTGCAGCGATACTTACTGAGTTTTGATAGCGTTAACTTCTCCGAACATGCAAAGACAGCGAACTACATGTATATTTGCATATGTCATTAACTTGATTGAATAATGATATAATACGGTACTATTATCACATTCATTTATAGAGGTTCAATAGAAAAGGAAAATAATTAGTTTATCACGATTTATGAGGGGGAAATCACTGCCATGTTCCTCTCCGCACAACGATGACCTAGAATGATACATGAATTGTATACTACGGTATGCCAAAGTAGTCAGAGTTTTCACAAATAGTGCTCTTCCCTTCGGGTCGTGCACTATTTGTCAAAACCCTGACTACTGTTTTGAAATATAACATCGCAGTTTGTACAGTGAAAGGAAATTCAAACTGATTGATAACAAATCACGAAATATCAAAGAACGGGCTTAATTTGGCTGAGCAACTGAGTATTTTCTTCAAATACACTAAAATTTGCTGATGGGTAGAAATGGGTTAGAGCGCTCACTTCGGAAGGCCTACATTCGATTCCCAATCCCGACGCTAGGTCAACACGAAACGTTTAGAAGAGTTAAAATCCACCTATGACGTCATTCTTTTGTTCGAACACTCCATTATTTTTCAGGAATGGAGTGTTCGGAAAGTAGGTCAACCTTTATACAAGTAGATATAAATGCATGCAACAAAAGAATGAAAAACGTAAGACATGATTAAAATGCACAAAGTTTAGTTTTTATTAATCCAGCAAAGGTGGATTTTAAGTGGGTCAATGTACTCGTATCACTCCATTCCTTAAAAGCAATGGAGCGATACTCGTACATTAACCCTTACTTAGTGGACTTGTCCTTCGTCAAGTGTCCGGCATTGGAAATGAAAGTAACTATTCTTTCGGGTACGCCCCGTGTCATGGTAGACGTTGACACGATCAAGAACTTTCCCTGTTACGACTCTGAGCGCCACGGTCAACATTTGTGATACTTCAACTGGTGAGGTCTCTACGTGAGTGGAATGTTAACATTCTCGAATGGGATGTAAAACAATATACAAACAGATACATTATCACATTTAAAAATCTTCCCCAGCATTGACAAAACTCCAATTTGTTTCGTTTATCGATTTGTATGATTGATGATGCGTAAATCTAATTATTGTATTATACCAGTCAACCCCTATGCATAATCCTAGAAACAACATTACAATATTTTACAAGTACTTGCTACATGTGTATAGATAGATCTCTAACAGACAGTATATATCTACAATAATTTGACATTGAAATCCCTTCACTTTTCCCCATGAATTAAGGTAGCTCCGTCCTCATACTACGCCTTTTGCAAAGTCTTTAATTAAACTTTGCACATGGAGAAATTTTATTCACTGGGTAAAATCAAAGATTTCGTAAACTGTTGATACTGAAAACGTTTGTATTTTCCATAGCTAATCTTTATAATAATAAAAATGGCAAGGACAATAACGCCTATGCTTGTATGTAATTTCTCTACTGTATGTCCCTAATATCCACAATTGATTTATACAATTATTATATATCATAAAGTATAAAAGATATCTGGAAAAGGACTATGTTTGATAACACTCTTTTTAAAATCTAAAAAAAAAAATTAAAGCTTTAAAATCTTTTTTATATCCTATAAAAGAGTATGCCAAATATTCAGTTTCAGATCATTTGTTTCTGATATTTACCGTGATCTATGCGCAATTTATCTATTCTAATCAAATTGAATAGCTCATTTCTATGAACATTTTTCTTCAGAAAACATGGAACGCAGCTTTAAACACCAAAACATTTTCTTGTCATGTATGTGCTTGAGAGATAAATGTATGATGTAGATATATAAAGTTGTCCAGGCACCTGCTTCGTATTAAAACAAGAGTACCGCAAATGGTACGTAATACACTAGTTAAAATGTATATATAAGGTGTTTTTCTTATTAAGCGATAATTTGTAGAACTTTGCTTCAGGTAGTACCAGCCATCATCAGGCTTTGCATTGTATGAATAAAAGGTCCTAGTTTAAAAACTGTGACAAGAAGTAGATAGACAAACCAAGAGTTCTGTGAGTAAAACATTTCCCCAAATTTGACCCAAGTTCAACAACCTCTAAATATTTGAAACACCAAAGAAAATAAAAACAATTGTGAGAATCAAAATCCTTGCACTATGCACATCTTCAAGTTATTTACAAAGACAATATAGTTTCTAAACTGTGCGAGGATTTAAAAGGATAAACTATGTCCTTTATCTAATATAATATTTCCTCAAAAAGTTCAACACACTGTAATTTTCTCGACAATTGAAGAAATCAAAATTCTTGCAACATGCACACATTCAATATAAATAAATCATAATCAATAAATATAAACACATCGTAAAATAAGAAGGTTCTCACTTGAAAACTGTGGAAGATGTTCACATGACAAATCATGTACTCTCTATGTAATATTTCCTCAAAACGAACTAAGTTCAACAACCTGTGATTTTCTCAAAATTTAAAGAATATCGAAATCCTTGTCCCATGCACATCTTCAATACTCATACAAACACTCTGTAAAACAAGATGGTCCCCACTTGAAAATTGTGGGAGGAGCTCGCCGGACAAATTATGTACCGTCCACATAATAATAATTTTCAAATAGAGGCAAAACTCTTGCAAGAGAGGTCGAAATGGATCAAAATTGCATCATGATCTAGAGTGATCCACTAAGAACCTAAATAGCAAATTTGAGCTTGATATGTGACAGAGAAATTGAAATTAGAAATAGAAAATTTCTAACGGACGGGCGGACGTACATATATCACTGTACCATAATGATCTAAAGACGGGCGTATACAAAGTGCATGGAATAGCCTTTATCTCTCAAAATACCGAACATAGCACCAAAAACGTCATGTCCATGATGCCATGATACTGGTTCTTCCGGTTGAACAAATTACAAAATCACAAATGCGCATTTTGGTGGACAAATAGAGAATTATCATACATAATCCTTCAATAAACCTCTACAAAAAAGTTTATTAAATTTTCCAAACAACTTTTAAAACAAGAGGCCCATGGGCTACATCGCTCACCTGAGTCACCTTGGCTCATATTTAAAGATTTTTCCTTACATATTCGCATGTAAAACTTTGACCCTTATTGTGGCCCCAACCTACCCCCGGGGGGCATGATTTTTACAAACTTGAATCTGTACTATGTCAGAAAGCTTTCATGTAAAGGTAAACTTTTCTGGCCTAGTGGTTCTTGAGAAGATTTTTAAAGATTTTCACAACATATTTGTATGTAAAACTTTGATCCCCCTATTGTAACCCTACCTTACCCGGGGGGGGGGGTGATGTTAACAAACTTGAATCTGCACTATGTCAGGAAGCTTTTATGTAAATGTAAACTTCTCTGGCCCAATGATTCTTGAGATAAAATTTTTTAAAATATTTCCCCTGTATATCTGTATATAAAAATTTGACCCCCTTTGGTGACCCCACTCTACCCCTTGGGGCCATGGTTTTAACAAACTTGAATCTGCATTATATCAGGAACCTTTCATGTAAATATAAACTTTTCTGGCAGTGGTTCTTGAGAAGATTTTCAAAGATCTTCCCTCTATATTTGTATGTAAAACTTTGATCCCCTATTGTGGCACCATTCTACGCCTTGGTTTTAACAAACTTGAATCTGCACTGTCAAGAAGCTTTTATTTAAATTTCATCTCTTCTGGCCCAGTGGTTCTTGAGAAGATCTTTAAATGACCCCACCCTATTTTTGCATTTTCGAGATTATCTTCCCTTTGAAGGAGGCATGACCCTTCATTTGAACGAAATTGAATCCCCTTCACCAAAGGATGCCATGTACCAAGTTTGTTTGAAATTGGCCCAGTGGTTCTGGAGAAGATGAAAATGTGAAAAGTTTATGACCACGCCGCCGACGACAACGCCAACATTGACGGACAACGGACAAATTTCGATCAGAAAAGCTCACATGAGCTAAAAATAAGAATAAAAGATGACTTTATTCCGATAATAAATGACAGAAGGAAAAATCGATTTCTTACATTCTAGACATTAAGGTAGTACAGTGGTAAATATTGTCTCGTATTGTCTCGTAGCTCTAGAAGCACGAACAGACTTTTACATCATTGCGTTGTTGATAACTGAACCATTTGATGGGTATGCGCTAAGATATACGTAAAGTCAATCTTGCTTGACTAAGATACTACTGCTAGATTTGAACTACATATCACCAAATATTCCTGCAAATGTTTTTCTTAAGTTTTTCATCGTGTCCTCTTCATCGGTAGAAGTTCCCATGCCAGAGGCTCCACCTATTGAAAACTGTGGTTGATGATTCTGTACTGCTGGGCTGCAAAATATATTACAGTCATGTTGAAAATTTTGTACTGACTGCTACCCGATTCCGAAGTTTGCAACATGCCACTATTAATTGTTTGCATATTGAGAAATTTAGCTTGTTGTTTCAGTGCAATAGTGGGTTTTGTAGTTACTTTTAAATCATTACTTCAGCACATACGAGAGAGTGATAAGATACAAAGTACTTATATTATGGGGTTTCATTTGATATACCCAAGATTTGTAGAACTTTAAACTTTTTGAAAACATCTAGTGACATTACATGTATTTGAATAAACGTGAAGGTGATCTTACAACATAAAGAATATTACATGCTGAAATCCATATCATATGTCATATCAGTTCGAGTGGCCCCATATCAGCCCGAGGTCCGAAGGCCCTGTAAAAACAGCTGATGATACAATTACGCTTAATGATACAAACTACATTTAGGGGTGCAGTTGCAACGCTTAATGACACAAATTATCGCATGGTCTATGGTATAAACCGTTAATGATACAATCCCCTCTAATGATACAATTGCACTTGCAGTGTTGTTGCGACGCTTAATGATACAACCACTTTGCAGTCCAAACCGCTAATGATACAACAAGTTGTAACATTCAGCGTCGCAATAGCAACGCTTAATGATACTTTGAATTACGATATATGTGAAATCTAATTTTGTTTTTCAATTATTCTGTTGACAATATCTTTTAAAATCGATATTGTCATGTTGACAGTTATTTTTCCTTCTATACATGCACTTTTTTCAATTGAAATGAAAATGGTTTTTTTTATTATTATTATCAAGAGGTGTCAATAAGAAAAATAAACAAATAGATTTTAGGGGACGAATTTCTCATATATATATATATATATATATATATATATATATATATATATATATAACCCGAGACAAAAGAACCGGTGTTATATAGCGAGACTTCCCCCGTAGTGAGACTTCCCCTCAGTAGATTGGCTATATAGTGAGATTTCCCCCCTGAAGACTGGCTATATAGGGAGACTTCTTCCTGAAGACTGGCTACATGTACATATCGAGAGGGGTCAGGGGTGAAGTCCCCGGAAGCTCTTGGATTCTAGTGATTTTGTAAGGCAAGAATGAAGTCTTTTGAATAAATATTTTGACCATTTCTTTTAGTCATGCATGATTAATGATGAACGTAATAGAATTTATCTTAAAGCTGACATGAATTAATAAATACGTACACCTTTCTCATCTTATCCGCCATATTTCTCTCAGGTAGCCTAATTTACTCTACCCGTATATACCCCAAATGTGATTGTCACACCTCAGTGATTTTTCTAGGTGGACTCGACCAGTGCACATCTCCGATAGTAATATATTGGGAATGCGAAACAAATAAAATAACATTTTAAAACATTATGCTTTGCTCAAAATTACAAAATATTTATTGTATACCAATGCAACATTCCGAAAGTTTAGATGATATAGAAAAGATGCAAAAAAAAAAAAAGAAGCTTTTCCTGCATACTTGCAAGTGCATGCAAGTATTTGCAGTTTCTTATGAAATAAATGCGGAGAAATCATTTGCAATTACATACTGATAGAATGAAATAAGCAAAGAGCATAAAATATATTAATAATATTTATATCAATTCTTGCAAAATACAGGTCCATGCCATATGCATAATATGTAATGCAAGTGGCATATTCGCCAAAAAATCTCCTATCAAATACGGACGTCTATTTAACAGGTATCGGAGATGTGCACTTACCGAAAATATTAGATTCTCTTTATTCTGATAAATCCACGAAACAAAATGATAAACTCCATTTGTATCTCGTTAGAACTTTACAACAAGTTGTCATTCCATTATACAGACTGCGACACACTTCACCCGTGCCAAATAGGGTGTATTCAATCGGGGGAGATGTCAGAGTCGAAAAATTTTCCTGTAGTGAATGCTTGTTTGGTCGAGGTTTTGCAGTTTATAAAAATCGGGGAATCTAATCATATACACTGAGCATCTGGTTGGATATATTGCGTGCTCAATTCAAAATTTATCGATGATCATATACAAACTTGGATATACAAATAAGGGAATAATGATCGAAAATATGCATCTATTTAAAAATGCGGGCATTACATTTGCAATCCATAATAAACAGTTGATTACACAAAGACACATATAAAAGGAAATGTATAAACGAAAATATAGTTTTATTGTTTCTTTGGGAACCACATAATTATTTACGGTCTCCGTATGTCCATATTCATTGATTGGACGAGAGAGAGAGAGAGAGAGAGAGAGAGAGAGAGAGAGACTGTCCTACTTCGATGTACAATACAATATATCATTTCACAGAAGGAAAGAAAATTGATCTCTGATATAATGGTAAGCTTACAAGCATTAAAATTTAAAAAAAATTGTTATTGACAATATATTAAAAACTTGCAGGAGTTGATGCTTATAATTGAATTCATTACAAATTTTAAAAAAAATATCAGTTTTAACTGTGCATGTAGAAAATACTGACTTTGTATGTTAGAATAACGGAAAAAAGTAAATTGTCAAAAAAAGTGGGGAGAGCAGACCAGCCCAGCCTCCCTGCCCTCCCCAACCCCCTGTATACGTGCCTGAAACATCATCAATTCGTGTTGAAAGAAAGGTGCATATCTGCATTTCATTAAATTCCAAAGGAGCTCGGATTTATGTGTTCCCCTATTGATTATTTTGTATGCAAGATTCGTTCCCGAATTTAGAATCATGCTTTCAGTCAGAGCAGAAATAAAATCATTTTGAAGTACATCTAGTTTGAATGCAAATGTGGGGTTCCTTCTTTTAATTTCATCAGACTCATTTGAACCCCCTCCCCCAAACTATGCAGCTTTGTTTTTATTGATATCTAAATCGGCATATGAATCCGGATATACATTATAATGTTTTTTCGTGATCATATAGATATCGATACTAAAAAATATTGATACTCTTGCCTTTTGCATATCCTACTAATGCATTACAGTAGATTGACACTGTATCATATAAAAAAAACCTCAACACATATTTTACTAATTTATGAATACTAACATCTAATCGAATACATTTGAATTTGAAATTTCGACGTACAGCGGTATGTCTATTTTCAGAATATATCCATTGCGCCAGATCTCCGAAATGAAAATAATCATTATGGTATGTTACAGAAACGTTAAAACACAAAAATATGCTATAGTCCTGCAATGCATGCATGCGATTTTTCTGAATGCATGTATTTATATATTCGTGAATGAAGTTCCTACGCTTAAAACTATCTTGGCCTTTATGCATTTTATTTTGTGATTTTGGTTTACCATTCCTTACACTGTGTAAATGAAGTAAAAATTGGTGAAGGGTGCATTTCTACACCATACAATTAGTATGCATGCATGTGTTGAAAAGCAAAATGTACATGTAATAACCAGACATGTATCGTCATTTTTCATGGGGTGGGGGTGGGGGTGGGGTACAACAGTAAGAAAAAAATGAAAAATTGGATTCTTTAAAATTTCTTGCCATTCAAAATAATAATTAAAAAGATGAACGAAAACATCAATAAAATAAAACATATGAAACCCAAACAAACCAAGATGTTTTATCCGATGTTCAAAGTCCTAATGTGGGGGCGAAGGGTTACAAGAGTCTTTTATTTTGACTGCCTCAATAATTTCCCCCTACACTTCATTTTCTTCAATCGTTGGGGTGGGATGGGGTGGTTAGAGTCCTCTACTATGAGTGCCTCATAATATCTTCATTTTCTTAATCGGTGGTGGTGAGTGTCTTCTACTATTATATCAGAACTTTCAAGCTGGGGTCAATTTTGGGGGGAGGGGGTTGTCACCCAATATATTTTTTATTTGCATTACAAAATAACGGCCTCTCACTTCTGCATCTGTCGGCGCGGGTTCGAAACCCGCTCTCGCCGGTAAGTGAGAAAATTTCCCACTTTACTTTCGGAAGGTCGGTGGTCTCTTCCCGGGTACATTGTATCTGGTTTCTCTCTTCCACCAACAAAAACTGGGCGCCACCAGATAACTGAAAAATTGTTGAGTGTGACGGAAAACATAAAAAAAACACCAAACAAACAAAATAACAAAAAAGTGGATATTGTTATCAAAGGTAGGGGACAGACACTATTGGCCCCTCCCCTTGATTCTAAGTACTTTGACCTTTGTATTTGGGAGAGGGCCTACATATATAGGCTATGCCTGTTGCCCAATCCTGTTGAGTTTCTCAATAAAATATGTTTAAATAAAAAAAAAATTCTATGTGCTTGATAACTACGCATATGATAAACTCAATTATTACATTTTGCATTACTACAATTTGCATCTGACGCAGAATGTAATAAAGCAAAATGGTATAGATATATAAGATCTATTAAGCGCCGAATTAGCATAAAATGAAGTAATTGAAAATAACATTATTTAAAGATATGTTTAATTTTTAATTATTGCGTGCTTTAAATGAATCAAATAAATCTGTAATATCAATTAATGAGAGCAATATTGAGTTACTGTTCCGTTATACATGTATTGAATTAACGATATCATTTGTCTTAATAAGAGCGCGATTATTAAAAGATCATCGTTTGAATCTCTCTCTCTCTCTCTCTCTCTCTCTCTCTCTCTCTCTCTCTCTCTCTCTTTCTCTCTCTCTCCATACACTCGTGCAGTGTTGTATATGCACATTATCTATGCACAAACAATTTATGTACCTAAAAGATTTCCTGATTTATAAATTTGCAATACTCTGACAAGCAAATCATACGGTATAAGGATTCATGCACAATACAGGGTAAATATTCTACTCTGATACTTCCCCTGATTGAAGATAGCTGATCGGCACGGGCAAAGTGTGTCGCAGTCTGTACAATGGACAATGTTGTTTACTGTTGGAATACAAATGGAGTGTACCATTTTGTTTCATGGATTATGCTAATAAAGGGAGTTTTACTACTACTTTGATTATTTTCGACAAGTGTACACGTACATCTTTGGTCCTTTACAGATATTACGAGTAGACCCAGGTAAATAATCATCCGCATTCGAGGCTTTTTCATGACGAGCGTACATGACCATGTCTTCTTTTTTCGTATAGTAGCATTTATGTATTTGCATTTTGCTTGAAGCAAGTGTGAATGGTATAGATTTTATACCCTTTGCTTATTCCATTTCATCAATAGATCTAGATATTAGATGAAATATTTCTCCGCGTTTTTTGTATAGTTTTGACGTATTTATTGCAAATGTACCACATTCACATAAAGAAAAGGCATTCTATATTTATTTATCCAAAGCTTTTAGAATGATTTACTACTGTACGATATGTTTATTGTAATTTTGAGCACTGCATGGTGTTTCAAAACGTGATTTCATTTCTTCTTGGTGCCCTATAAATTAGTATCGGAGATGTACGTGTTACCTGTCGAAGCTACCCGCACAGGTAAATCGAAGACACTGATGTGAAGTGAAGCGTAGCACAACTCGTACCCTTATATACCATGCGAACCCTGATACATATAACAATAGGATATCCAACTAATATGGCGGATTAGCAAAGAAATATGGCGGATTAGCAAAGAAATATGGCGGACATATAGAATTATACTATATTTATTAATTCATGTCAGCTTTAAATATGACATTTTAGAGGATCACGCGCTGGATACGTTCCAACCATGATCCCGCAACTCCTTACCTCTCCCTTTTTTAATTTTTTCTAGATCCTCACCGTACAAACAATGAAGTAAAACATGTATATGGATTTACAAAAGTAGAAATTTTCAGAGATATTGATTAAGTTAGTTATCGCTAATAATCTAAGCTCCTATTTGAAAATTTCATTTAAATACAATGTGTATGATATTCAAGCAAAGAGACAATTCTCACTCGACCCGCGTCATTCAATTACCATTATTAACGCTTGATTACATGTATTATATAGAAACAGATTCTGAAAGAAATGTATTGCCGGTATTATATAGCGAGACTTCCCCCCGGAAGACTGGCTACATAGTTAGTAACCCCCAGCCCCCCACCCCCCGTGCTTGGTCTGGATTTTATTTGTAAATTTCCATCGGAAGACTGGCTATGGTATTTAGTGAGTCATCTGTGGAGCGCCAAATTAATATAAACTCAAATAATTGAAGATGTTTTTGATTATTTGAAGACATCATGAGTTCAATTATTGCGCGCATCAATTGATGCCAGCAATAATTGATTTGGTGCGCATATCAACATCATTACGCGCATTAATTGAATTTATACGCGCATTAAATGAATTTTTGCTCTCTTCACTTGAATTGTAGCACTATTATCTTATGTTAATTTGGCACTGCATAGTCACTCCCTTAGATAGGTGGCCATCTCCCTTAACCACTAGTGATGAATCTTCCCCTTCAATACACATACGTGGTTGGTTGCAATTTTATCAATAATCTTTCATATACAAGTACATGTATTGATTGAATGGGTAACTTTTTTTTCAGTCGTTCAGCTACTAAATTCAATGAGTTTATCAAAGATCATTTTTGAATAAGATGTATTTTCAAAGGAATTTAAACCAAAGTGTACTGAATATATCATCTATTGTTCATCTTTTCCATTAATGAACTAATTATACCATACACTGAATTGAAGATATCCTTAATAATTCAACTATTAGTATTGCGTACTATATTTCATTCATTCAATTATTGCACATAATACATGTAATTGAATGTATGATATCTTTAAATCAATTACTGATATCTAATAAACCAGTGGGTGTTTTTATCCCATGCTTTGTTTGTCTTCTCAAGTAATCAAATTTTCAATATTTATTACATTTCGCTATATAGCCATCTTTACGTAGAGGTAATGCTGCTAGTTAGCAGGTTTCCGGGGTGGGTGGGGCTGCTTTATAGCCAGGTTTTCGATGGACAAATGGCTAGGGGGAAGGCTACTCTTGTTCTCTGTACAAGGAAACAGTGTATGGACAGATGAATACGTATATTATATCATATTTTTAAAAGAATTTCCCTATATACATGTATCAGCACCCCTATTGTTGCCCCACCCTACACCCGGGGACTATGGTTTCAACAAACTTAAATCTACTTACATGTAAAATTCTACTTTTCTAGCCCAACTAATGAAAAGGAAATTTTATAAAATGAGATACAACTGAGTGAGATAAGTTTCTCTACTATTGAGTATATAAGTGTAAATTGAAGTTATAGTGCAATCTAACACCCAAGAGAGAAAAACATAGGAGGAATGTTTTCTTGCTTTTATACTAAACACATTCAAACTAGTTTAATCTCAATTTAAAGGGACTTTCATACGATGATGGACGATTAAAAAAAGCTGGAGGTTTTAATGATACGCCTTTATACTGTACACAAACTCCGCCATAAATTCAATGCAATAAAGTGAGAAAACGTGAAAAATTCATAGTTCAGGAGATATTGAATAGGTCATTGTTTTTAAAAAGTAGGTCAATGTCACAAGTTCCAACTTCACAATGCATAATAAGGTCTTGTCATAAAGAATTTACGTATTAAATCCCTATTAAGAATAGTTCAAGTAGGTTATGTTTTCTTAAAAGTGGGTTAAACTTTCGAATTCAAGGTCACAAAGTAAAAATCCCTGAAATGAAATGAAAGGTTTTGCCATATGAAGTATAAATACAAAATATGAAAGATCTACCTTAAATAGATAAGGAAATATTGAATAGGTCAATGGGTTTAGTCAAAGTAGCTCAAACTTCCAGGTCAAGGTCACAAGATCACACACCATTGCATCACATGAAAGGTCTTGCTGTAAGAATGCATATACAAAATATAAAAGACCTAGCTTATATAGTTCATGAGATATTTTCAAAGATTTTTTCAATATACATGTACATGTGTGTCAGATAGCTTTCAGATAAATTTCATCGCTTTTGGCCCAGTGGTTCTTTAAATGCCCCCACCCTATTTTTGCATTTTCGTGATTATTTCCGCTTTGAAAAGGGAATGGCCTTTCATTTAACCAAACTTGAATCCCCTTCACCCAAGGATGATTTGTACCAAGTTTGATTAAAATTGGCCCAGTGGTTCTGGAGAAGATTTTCCTATATACATTATGTACATGTATTAGCATGTAAAACTTTGATCTCCTATTGTTCACCACCCTACCCCAGGGACCATGATCTGAACAAACTTGAATCTACTCTATATCCGGAAGCTTTCATGTAAATCTTCACTCTTATGGCACAGTGGTTCTTGAGAAGATTTTTTAATGACCCCTCCATAATGTTGCATTTTCTTGATTTTCTCCCCTTTCAAGGAGGCATTTTTCTTCATTTGAACAAACTTAAATTGCCTTTACCCAAGGATGACTTATGGCAAATTTTAGTGAAATTGACCCAGTATTAATGGGGGGAAAGTCGAAAACGTTTAAAGTTTACGGATGGACAGACAACCGACCAAAATGTTATCAGGAAAGTTCACTTGAGTCTTTGACTCAGGTGAGTTAAAATTGATCTGTGTGATTTGATAATTAAAAAATGCAGCAGATCCAACGGGGGAGGATGATAGGGGGTTAACCCCACCGCATCCACCCTGGGATTTATGACTTTTAAATTTTTATTATTGCCATGTACCCCAAAACAGTTTGTCCCCAATGGAGAAATTGGGTTACCTGGAAAAAACCCACTGCAGATTTGTAACATTATGCGTTGCTATTATTACATGCTTGTTGTCATACTTGTATCATTGGCGGTTTGGACTGCAAATTTGTGGTTGTATCATTAAGCGTTGCAACAACACTGCAAATGGAACGCTTAATGGTACAATTGTATCATTAGAGGGGATTTTATCATTAACGGTTTATTCTGTAGACCGTTAATGCGATAATTTGTATCATTAAGCGTTGCAACTGAACCCCTTAATGTAGTTTGTATACATACATATCCTCTCTGGGCCCTATGGACTCTTGAGACCGGCCAACATCCCTCGCCATCTTGACCTGTCTGCTGCCACGACTTCAGCTCTCTGCCAAGTGGTCCATCCGAGATTGTTCCTTTCGCCAGGTATTCCTTGGTCTTCCAGTTCTCCTCTTCCCTTCTGGCGTCCATGTTAGTGCAATCTTTATATTTCTGTTGTTGTTCCTTCGCAGAACATGGCCAATCCATCTCCATCTACGGACTTTGATGCTGATTGACAATGGTATGGTATTTGTCTGTCTATATAGAGATCACCATTTGAGATCTTCTCTGGCCAGTAGGTGTTGAGTATTCTACGAAGGCATTTGCGCTGGAAGGTATCTAATCTTTCCTCATCTTTTGTTGTTGCTCGCCATAACTCTGCACAGTACAGGAGGACAGATATTACATTGGTGTTGAAGAGGCGCAGTTTAGTATCAGTTTTGAATTTAGATGACTTCCAGATCTTGTTTAGTGCACTGAAGGCTGATCTTGCAAGCCCGAGTCTTCTGGTTATATCAAATTCGGTGCCACCAGTTTTGTCCATAGTAGCTCCAAGGTATAAGAAGAAATCGGTGTCTTCTACTTCCTTGTTATCGATTTTCACTTTTTGATTGGTTTTGCAGTTCATTCTCATTGCCATTGTTTTCTTGGCATTGATGTTTAGGCCGGTGTATTTGGTTACTGTGTGCAGTCTTTCAGTCTTTTCTTGCAAATCAGCGAATCGGCTGGATAATAAGGTGAGGTCATCAGCATAGTCGAGATCTTCCGGTCTACTGGTGAATTTCCATCTGATGCCTCGATTTCTGTTGTTTGTATTTCTCATTATCCAGTCAACAATGATAATGAAAAGGAATCCTGACATGACACAGCCTTGTTTGACCCCAGATTTTACCTCGAACCAGTCCGATGTTTTGCCATCTTCTAGCACGCAGCATCTGCTTCCATCATACATGTTCTTTATAATATTGATGAATGTTTCTGGTATGCCATAGTGCTTTAGTATCATCCACATTTTCTCTTGAATGATGCTGTCGAAGGCCTTCTTGAAATCTATAAAATTAATATACAGAGGGGCGTTCCATTCCTGGCATTGTTCTAGGATGTTTCTTAGAATGTAAACTTGCTCTGTTGTGCCCCTCCCACTACGGAAGGCAGCCTGCTCATCTCTCAGTTCTTCCTCAACACCTTCCCTAATTCTATCAATGATGATTCTGGAGAAGACCTTGGATGGTACCGACAGCAGGGAAATTCCTCTATAGTTGTCACACAGAGTCAAGCCCCCCTTTTTTGGTAATTTGACAATCAATGATCGTTTCCAATCCAATGGCACTTCCTTTTCATCTATAATTCTATTGAACAGTTTAAGTAGATGTTTGGTCGAGGTTCCAATGCTTTCCTTAATAAGTTCTGGATTAATGTTGTCTATGCCTGGAGACTTTCTCTGGTTTTAAGTTTCTTAATAGCTTTTTTGATTTCATCTGCTGTTATATGTGAGGTGTTGATTGTCTCGATAGTGGGAGAACTAGCTATTTGGCAGTCTTCTGGTAATCTTGTATTCTCTGCAGGAACATTTAGCACTTTTTCAAAATGCTCCTTCCATCTGTTCAGTGTCTCTTCTTCTTGTATTAAGAGTGTGCCATCTGTAGATCTTACTCCGGTAGCTTTGTTTCGTTTGTTATTAGTTATTTGTTTGGTAAGTTGATATAGCTCACTTAACCTGTTCTGTGATGCTGCTTCCTCTGCCTCGAAGGCTATGTCTTCAAGCCATTTCCTTCTATCAGCTCTAGCTTTGCGCTTGACTTCCTTATCTTTCTCCTGATATTGCTCTCTCTTTCGTTCTTTAATTCTTTCAGAGCTAGCTTGATTAATTTCTTGTTTTATTTTCCTTCTTTCTTCTATTGCTGTTATTGTGGTATCTTGAATCCACTCTTTCTGTTTTCAGCACTCTCGTTGTATGCATTTGATATTTTTGTCCAATGACTGTCTACGGAGTCTTCGTTTTCGCTTAAATTCTGAAAGCGATTTTTCAAATCCAATTGGAATGCCCTACATACAGTGTGAGACTTCAGCTTGTTGATATCATATGCTTTTCGTATGCTCTTACTTTGTTTTCTGTTCAGTTTTAGTTTCACTTTGCAGACAACTAGATGGTGATCGCTGTTTGCGTCTGCCCCTCTCATCGCTCTTACATCCTGCAATGATTTTTTATATCTACCATTAATGATGATGTGGTCAATTTGGTTCTTATCCCTGCCATTTGGTGACTCCCATGTGTACTAATGTATGTCTTTGTGCTTGAAAAGTGTTCCACCTATTACACAGTTGTTAAGTGCACAAAATTCTGCAAGTTTAGCTCCATTTTCATTCATAATTCCAACTCCATTGCAGCCCATTACTCTTTCCCAACCAGTATTAGATGTTCCGACTTTGGCATTTGCGTCACCCATTATGATAATCATATCATGCTTTGGGACTGCATCAACTTCTTTTTGTAGTTGCTCATAGAAAGTGTCCTTTTCATCGTCATTGCTATCATTTGTTGGACTGTAAATTTGTATAACGGTTAGTTTAACAAACTTTGAGAAGAATCGTGCACTTATGATTCTGTCATTGATTGGTTTCCATGTTCTCATGCTTTCTCTGCTGGTTTTGTCTAGTATAAGGCCTACTCCATGATGGTGTGAGTTGTTGTTTGTATCATTAAGCGTAATTGTTTCATTAGCGGTTTCTACAAGGCCCGGGGGCTGGTATGACGTATGATATGGATTTTAGCATGTAATATTCTATTTATCATATATACTGCACTTTTTCATGTTTAGATATTGTATATTAACGGTATAGTGCTTATGATTTTTGTTCTAAGATATTGATACGGAGTCCGGGAGCTGATCTTATAAAATGCTATTTTTTATGACATATGCATTTTAAAGGTACATCAGGAAATATTTGGTACATTACATTACCTAGGTGCATTGATTTACTATAATAACAAGCAAAGGGGTTTTTTTTTTTTTTGCGACGCGACGAGCTCACTCCAATGATTACAAATGTGAGTTCCGTGATTTGCTCTTCATCAGGTGAAAAATGAGTATTACACGTGTAACAGGAAGGGAGAAAATGCAACGGACCAGACCGGGATTCGAACCCGGGCCCCCTGCATTTCTAGCCAGGTTCTCTACCAACTGAGTTATCTGGCCACCGGCGATCGAACCCGACTGACCGTTACATTCCTCCCACATTCCTCCCTCCTTAAATGTCTTCACACCTGAAGACATCAACCCAGGATCTTTATCCCCTGGCAGGCATTTTCACCTGTCAGTTCCAGGGGCTGGTCTACGGCACCAAATGTAACAGGAAGGGAGAAAATGCCACGGGCCAGACCGGGATTCGAACCCGGGCCCCCTGAATTTCTAGTCAGGTGCTCTACCAACTGAGCTATCTGGCCACCGGCAATCGAACCCGGCTGACCACTACACACGTAATGGACAACCCCGTAGATAAATCAAATAAATAGTTTGGAAAGTACCACAAACGTTTTTAAATTCCATATAAGCTATATCATACCTTCGTACGTTTTGTTGCATAAAGTCGGGTTGCAAGATATTACGTGTCTTCGCTCATCTCAACAGTCACACCGTAAAACATATTAGTAAATCTTTGATACATTGATTAACTATGGTAAAAACTTGAAACATTAATTATGCTTAATTTAGATAGGATAAAAACTCTCAAACATTGATTTACTACAGTTAAAACTTTGATACATTGAGATATCATTGTTAAGACTTTGATATGTTGATTGTTACGAGCGAATACGTAATTTCTGGCTTGATATGCATTTCTGCACGCTGGTCTGATATGCGATATGGGTTTTCGGACCGGTCGTTGATATCGACTATTGTGACGTCACCTGTATCGCGCAGTACAAAATCTGCATAATCGTTACCAAGTATATGATGATACAAAATATACCATTGCTGTTTCAATGATATTACGTACATATTTATGGTTGTATTACAATTTGGAAATGTCCAAACATGCGAATGTTTGTATATGCGATTCGATTTTTCAATCTTTGATTCAGAAGAGGTTACCAAGCCTGTTCGGATGGTGAACAAGAAAGTACATATGATGTGATAGGTGTTCTTTACAGCAGTCCTACGTACCCATTTTGTCTGTGTTGGGAAGTCTGTGGCGGTGTCGGGCGTGGAGGTGGATGATTCTGCGTAGTTGATGTGGTTTCTCTACTCCCATTCATATAATTGTGCATAATACCACTGGTACTGATAGCTCGACTATGATAAAAATATAATTTAGCTATTGAATAGACAACTTCTAGTAAACAAAAAAAATTTAAACATTTGTCTTTAGAAAAAAAATCTTACTCATCATGAACATGAACGCCATAAAAAAAAAAAACCCCACCATAGACCTTAACGCAATCGGATCAAGCGCTGGTCCTTTTCCGTAACCGGTAAGAAGACGTGGATCGGCGCAAGAATTGCATCAAATCGATACATTTATTCACTGGAAGCGCGCCTGGGGATGAGGTTAGAAGGCCAGAACCGAATCCCTATATAATGTATTGTTTAGATTTTTACCACAGTTTTAGTTTGGGTATTCTTAGCGTCTTATTCACACGAATACATAAACGTATAAGTGGAAATTGATAGTGGTAGAATACCTTAGATATGTAGGCCTATGGTATCTTAGATGCATTTGAAAGCTCGTGTTTCATATTGTAATGTACGACTGTGACGTCATAGTTACATTTGTGTACACATGGCAACATCCTTTCATGGCGTCGATCCACATACGAGGTTCATTTGCGGTTACGGAAATAGTCGAGTAGTTACGATTGACCTTAACGGTCACCTGAGCATCACACAATCTACTTCAAACTTTGCACATATAGCACATGTAAGTGTTGCCTGTTTATGGTGCATCTCTCAGTTTCTGAAAACTATAAAATACTATAGGCCTATATTCAATAAAATCGAAATCTTTATTTTGTAAAAATTTGAAACCAAGTTTTATTATTATCGTTAAAGTTATATACAAAACTATCCGAATAACTCATTTTACAACAAAATAAAATTTTCAGATTCAGAGCTAACATTGCTTTAATGATTATAAACATGTGTTAGAATGATAGCCTGTAGATGTGTAAAAATGTTTAGGAAGTTTGATTTAGGCCCAAGATCTGAATTAGGGCCAAAAAGGGACAAATAATTCCTATTAATGTTTATCATTGAAATTCCTTTAACACAATTAAAATGTAAATCAGAATGTAGACATGTAGTATGGTTTCGGATGCTGTAATTGAATGAAAATACATTTGGAAGGCAGATTCAGTCCCAAGTAACTTTATGTTCTAGAATAACAGAAAAATTTAAAGAATGCATAACATCAAACTTGCTACGGTCAATATTTTGCATGTAGGATGCATCCCTTGTACTTGTATATTCTATGGTAATGAAAATTAGTGCATGCACTCCTTTGTTAAACATTAAGATCAAATTCTGAAATTTTCTACATGAAAATGTGACAAAGGGTTTTAATTTGTCATTTTGATGTATATAATGAATTCCTGAAATCATTAAGATGTAGCTTTCTTCAGTAAGGAGATATTTCATAAAGATTTATGAATCTATTTAATCCCTGGGGGCTGCCATATTGAATTTTTTTTTTTACCTCCCTGCTGGTTTATATCTTAGCATCCAGTAGAGGGCAGCACTGATGCTAACGTCAATAGGACACATTGTGCATTTTTGGCACATTGTAAGCATCAACGTTAAAATGTCATCAGCAAAAAGTGAATTAAATGTGTGATATCAGTTTGAACCTAATGTTACAGAGGAAGAAATTGTTTCTCAGAATAATGTTTCTTCACCAGCAGTTGATTTTAATGAGAGAGGAAATTTCCTTGATTGTTGTGCTTGTGGAAAATACACCTATGTACATTCAAGGGATGTCTTTGTTGTCATAAGTTTGAACATGTTGTGTCAGATTACATAGATATACACGAAAAGTGCAGATCTCTACACCCATATTTACTGTGTGTCTAAGTTCTGTTATAATTGATACAGCTGACATTTATGCATCCAGAGAGGAAGAGCTCCAGAGCACTTTAAAAAAAATACGAGTAAGAAAAACACAAAAATGATCAAGAAATGTTTGTAAAACATATATGCCCCCCCCCCCCCCCCCCCCACCTCCCCGGGTGCAAAATTGAAAATAGTTATACACATCCATCATTTGATTGATAGTAGTGCCAAACCAATTCAAGATATTGAACAGCCAATATTATACAAATATAGTCCTTTCAATCGGTCGATCCATAGATATATCGACTTCACAGAAAAGCATATCGACCGAGCACTAAGTGCGAGGTCGATATGGTTTTCTGTGAAGTCGATATATCTATGGATCGACCGATTGAAAGGGCTACATTTGCTATATTATTTTTCAAAGAATATTTAACAAAATTGGGGAACATAAATTGCAATTTTTATTGAGATTAAAAAATAAAGTAAGCTGTTTTAATTTCAGTGTTTTTTTTTTTTTTATACTGATAGAGTAATTTTATGAAACATGTAATGAATAGAGCATCTTCCCACTGAAGGAAATAATAGCAATTTATTAATAAATTCAATTCCCTAATCTATTATTAGAAAGTACAGGTCAATCCGAGGTTTTTTAAATTTTTATAATTAGAAAGACCGGAAAGAGAATTTGATTGGTTAGAATGACATACGTCAACGAATCACATTCATTGTTGCACGTAGCAAAATTTCCCTAATCTATTATTAGAAAGTACAGGTCAATCCGAGTTTGTTTTTTTAAAGTTTATAATTAGAAAGACTCAGTCAATCCGCATTTCTATACTTTGACACGTGATGTCAAACGAACCAATGGTGAAGTGCATTACAATACATAGAAATAATATATTCCTACGTCCAGAGTAGATTGACCATGTGACATAAAAATCAATAGGGGTTATATTCTCCTTAAGATGCACAGGTGTACCAAGTTTGATGTATGTCAAGCAAAGGGTTTTTTAAGATATTGATCAGACAGTATCTTCCTATGTCCCGTTTAACCCTTGACCTTTAACTATGTGGCATCAAGAGGAATGCTTTCTTCTTTTTCTTAATGCATTGTCATTAGATTTGATTTTAATTCTTTTTGCTCCATCAATTGTAATATGAATCCATAAATTTCTGCTGTATAACAGTGACCCAGTCAACAGCAATGTGTATCATCTACGTTAGAGCATAGATGCATGCTGGGAAATAATGGATGACCTCCATAAGCCTTTAAATTAGAGTGTTTAATGGATCAAATCTCGTAATAGAAACAAGCAAATTAGTTTCAGGCCACACTATTCAGTTTCAGTAGGTCTTTTAAGTTTATTACGCAACAAATATTTTTTTATGTGCACTTCCTTTAAATGTTTAACATGATCAAACATTTTTGTTTATTATTATCTTTCAATCATCTCTTTATCCACGCAACTAGTCCACTTCATGTTGTCCGGCGCGTTTCTGTTGAGTGTAAGGAACTCATTCCCACTAAAAGACAGAAGAATCAACTCATGTACCTTACAGCTCTCAGAGAGGGCGTGGGTTTTAAACAATGCTGCATTTTTGCTAGTACTAAATCCACTATATGTTTTCTGTCTTCTTCCTGACTCTCTCCTAGTAAAGTCATTGACGAGTCGTTCAGCTATAAACACACAACAAACTTCGAGTCATCTAGTGCATGTAAAGAATGTTTATCAAAACATTTGAAGAATTCCTTAATTTTAGGATTGAAGAGTATCAGAATTAGAAATCCTATATTAAAATCTAAGTGTGTACATACACCAATGATATATTCTTTTCCATCCTTCCCTTGTACTGCCTCCAATGCCAACATGTCAAGTCCTCCAAACATTAAGCTACACTCGTCTACCCATGATTTAAATCTGAAACATGTAAAAAAAAAAAAAAAAAAATTGTAATAAATATTGGAGTATCAAATATAAAAAAAAATTATGCAGTTACAAGGAAATCAGTTGTTAGGGTTTTATGTAATTTTGAGATTCTTTGAATTTATGACCCGTTAGTTAGTGGTTCATTCCCAGGACTCAATAACATGGAATTCATAAGCCCATGGGTCTTAACGGTCATCCAAGTATTACAAAACAAAACACTTCAGAAGAGCTGACTTTCGTTGATGCAATAAGTACATCTTTAGAACTCGGAAGACAGTGGCTTTTTGCTATCATTAATTTCTTCTAATGTTTTCTCTTTTACAATGAGTTTAGTCACTTAATGCCTTTTTATCGGATAGATGGGAAAATTGATAAAGAAAATTATGTTTCATTTTACATTCATACAGCGAGACTCATTGATCGAAATACTTTTTTGTAATATATTCTTGTCAATCCGTTTTGATGTAAAACCAAAATCCAGTTTCTAATTTGCTCTGAAATCCCTTCTTTTTCATTCCCCAGTCCTCTTGAACTCAAAATTGAAAATTTTATGCGATAACATTTTCGGAATTGTTAACTGGGGGAGTTGAAACGCCATTGTTTAAATTGTTGAAGTAAAAATATGTCTTCTGTTGTACCTTTAATGATGTGACTTTCTTTAACTTTTAGGAATTATCAACTTCGCTTAGCGGTTTATAATGCGTAAACTGCCCCAACTTACTTTATATCGTTTAAAACAAATAAAAATCACTTTCATTCCTCAACTATACCAGGAAGCGTGCACTTAAATATCCACTCTTATAGCCAGGTGGTTCTTGAGAAGATTTTTAAAGATTTTCCCTATATATTTACTTGTAAAACTTTGATCCTCTATCGTGGCAACAACATACTCCCGGGGGGGGGGGGGGGTCATGATTTTAAGAAACTTGGATCTCCACTATGTACAAAAGAATATTTTTAAATGATCCTACCCTATTTTTGCATTCTTGTGATTATCTCCCCCTTTTAAGGAGGCATGACCCTTCATTTGAAGAAACTTGAATTGTATTCATTAAAGGATGATTTGTATCAAGTTTGACTGAAATTGGCCCAATGGTTCTGGAGAAAATTTTCCTATAAATCTGCATTTAAGACTTTGATCCCATATTGTGGCCCCACCCTACCCCCGGGAGCCAAAATCTGAACTTTGAATCTACTCTATACCAGCAAGCTTTCAGTTAAATCCCCACTCTTCTGGCAAAGTGGTTCTTGAAAAGAAGATTTATAAAGATTTTCTTTATATTTTCGCATGTCCAACTTTGATTCGCTATTGTGGCCCCAACATACCCCTGGGGTCATGATTTTAAGAAACTCGAATCTCCACTATGTCAGGAAGCTCTCATGTAAATTTCAGCTTTTCCCGCCCAGTGGTTCTTGAGAAGACTCCACCCTATTTTTGCATCTTTGTGATTATTTCCCCTTTGAAGGGGACATGATCCTTCATTTGAACAAACTTGAATCCTTTTAATCCAAGGAAGTTATATGTCAAGTTCGTTGAAATTGGCCCAGTGGTTCTGAAGAAGAAGATGAAAATGTGAAAGTTTACGAAAAGGACGCCAACGACGGACAGCGAAAAGTTTTGATCAGAAGAGCTAAAAAGTTTCAGTTTGATATGTGAAAGAGAAATGAAACAAGAGATGTTTGTAAAACATATTTGCCCCAATGATGCAAAATTGAATAGGGTTATACACATGCATCATTTAATTGATAGTAGTATCACTAATTCAAAATATTGAGCAGACAATATCTTCCTATGTCAAGAGTGGATTGACCATGTGACCTAAAAATCAATAGGGGTCATCTTCTCCGAAACATGTACCAGTGTACCAAGTTTGATGCCTGTCAAGGAAAGGGTTCTCAGGATATTGAGGGGTCAGTATATTCCTATGCCCAGTTTGACCCTTGACCATGTAACCTCAAAATCAATAGGGCTCATCTACTCTTTAAGGATGTACCATAGTACCAAGTTTGATGTCTGTCAAGTAGAGGGTTCTTAAGATATTGAGCGGACAATGTCTTCCTATGTCCAGAGTAGATTGACCCTTGACCTTAAAAATAGGGTCCTCTTCTACTCATAACCAACCCGCAAATGAAATATCATTACGATCAAGTGAATGGTTCTCAAGATATTGAGCGGACAACATGTGGTCTACCGACCAAACGACCTGGACCGACAGATGCAAAGCAATATATCCCTCTTAATAGAAACAGAAAACCCCGAACGGACAAATAGACAGACAGATGGAAGGACAGACGGACGTACAGACATCGCTGTGAGGCCAATCCGAAAACATGAGTTATCTTTCCTTGATCCGGAACGTAGTGCGCTTGCGTAATGTCGTTTAAGACTTCCGGGTAGTATATTCGAGAAGCGTCAGTGCAGAAGGCCGCAAAGATGTTGCTGAATAATTTTACAGCAATCACGTCAACAAATATGTTAACGTTGATAAAAAAAAAATCGCAATGCATAGGTTTTCTTCATAAATTTCATCAGGATATTTACTCTGTTTTAACACAGTCAGATTTATAACAAAATGTCAGAGGTTGCTTGTTCAATATCAATGTAGTGCATTCAGCGATAAAAGTTTTGACACGATGTACGTCTAGGTATGTCGGACTGACACTTCTGATATTCTGGAAATGTCCACCTCCTTCGACTGGCGAGTAAAATTTGTAAATAAGAGGCATATTTCCAGCTGACTACTCACACAAACGGTTTCAAATACAAGTATAACCATAAAGAAATTTATCGTCACAAATCATCTTTAAACTGACATTTACTAGTACACAATTTGTTCAAAATAAAATAAAACTATAATTGAACCACCTGAATTAATAGTAATACATTAAATAAGTTGACAAGAGTATGTACCGGTGAATCCAGCCATTTTGGGTAAAATATTTGAGGTTTTCTGTTATGACACGATACGTGCCTACATAATCAAACATTTCAAGGGGGCTAAAAACAAAGAAAAAAGGAAAAGAGGGAAGGTACAGAGACGTCAAAAGCATTCTATTGGGGTTTCAAACTTACTTATCCCCCCAAAGAGAACATCTGAGAGTGCCCCACCACCACCACCCAACACACACACATGATGAACCAACCGAGCAATATTTAACAATTGAAAACGGATTTTGATTTAATTACCTATTCTAAATATATCAGGTGAGATAAACAATCCCAGCTACATGCTGCACATGTGTAAATGATTTGGACACAGAGTGAACACGTTCAGTTACTATTTACTTATGTGTAAATGATTTGGACACAGAGTGAACACGTTCAGTTACTAGTTACTTATGTATAAATGATTTGGACACAGAGTGAACACGTTCAGTACTAGTTACTTATGTGTAAATGATTTGGACACAGAGTGAACACGTTCAGTTACTAGTTACTTATGTGTAAATGATTTGGACACAGAGTGAACACGTTCAGTTACTAGTTACTTATGTGTAAATGATTTGGACACAGAGTGAACACGTTCAGTTACTAGTTACTTATGTGTAAATGATTTGGACACAGAGTGAACACGTTCAGTTACTAGTTACTTATGTGTAAATGATTTGGACACAGAGTGAACACGTTCAGTACTAGTTACTTTGGAGAGAGTTATCCAAACATTGTAATCTGTTTTATTTTTGAAAGAGTCGGTTGGTAGTGATGGAATAATTTTAGCCCTGATAAAACAGTGAGAGCGTTGATTTCCTACTTTGAGAGCATTGATTTCCTACTTTATGTAATTTCTTTTGGGGGGGGGGGGGGGTATCATGATATGCAAGATCCATGTATACACATGTTGATCCACGTAAAAATCCGAGCTTTGAGCAGCATGAGATGAGTTGCAATCATCTTTTGAGAACCAGTAGTTCTGTTCTGATTTCGTACAAAATAATTATGCCAGTCGTTATTGGAGACATTTGTAAACAAGTGAATGTCTGATTTTCAATTCGAAATTCTTTATTTACACCCCCCCCCCGAAAAATCACACCTCTGACTCGATCAAGAAATTCTTTTTTGTTTCCATTAACTCTCATAGAAATGATTTCAGCTGTTTTCGATTTTGAACAGCATCCATACTCAACATAACACTTAAAATATTGCGCAGTCTGATTGTGTTACTACCCGGAAGTTGCCTTATTCACACTAATGTCAATCTCTACCCAGAGTTGTCGTTCCTTGCTTTCACTTACACTTCTGTTAACGTCTCAAAATAAGCAATGTTATTCCACGTGTAAATCCACTTTTTTACGGCTAATAAAACTAAGAACTATTTTATAAAATATCTGGAAAATGTAGGACAAGCAACTATTTGTATATTTTTTTCCATTACTATATATTCTTCATGTACCTATCTATGGTGCAATAGAACTACCCAATATCTACGTTTCAACCCAAATCAATGCTTCTTGTGTCACAAATAGACTTGACATCTGCTCAATATTTATTTATTTGCGTATATTTTTGTATCTCAAGTCAAAACCATACTTTATTTGAGCATACGTGCCATTTTACAAAAATCTTGTAAAACCCTTGAGACGTTTACAGAGATGCAAGTGAGTGTAAGGAACGATAACTCTGGGTAGAGATTGACTAAATGTTAGAATACAAAGAGAGATAACTCACGTTTTCGAACAGGTCTATGCATCCTGTCCTATACTATGATAGGACTTGCCAAATTTATCAAGTTAGTACTGTCCATATGTTTATATTACCTTCCTGTTGTGTTTCATTCATTGTGTTAAACATCGTTGTTATTGATTTTACCTTTTTTGTACTATTATGCTCCATGTGGAGCCTTAAGAGAAATAAAAAAGTTTCAAAAAGTTTCCAGAGACAGACGTATATATAAAATGAGTTAAAACATACAGATTTAAAGCATTAGGTTTGTGTGACATCATCATATTACCAAGCTGTCCAGCACCTTTTTTACAAACTATAAGGGCTAATTTTGGGGATAAAATGAAGAAATTTTTAGGCTGATTTAGTGCTAAAATTAGGAATTTGTAATTAAATTAGGGCAGTTCTAGACATTTTAAAAATGGACTTACCTTCGCAAATTTGACAACAAAACCTACAAAAGATACTTTAAGTGCAGGAAGGGCATCTTCCAGGGTTCCATTGTCTCAGCTATTATTGGCTATAACCTGAAATATGCAGAATGATGTAATTATTTTCTTATTGAGAGAACCACATTCTTTTAAAACATGAAAATATCGTCATAGAATTTGAAAAATTGTCCACTAGCTATATAACCTAATAACAGTGATGTGGCCTCCTCTTCTCACCTTCTAGCCACCACATTTCCTCACCATTATTTTTTTTTTTATCAAACTTTTGTTACATTTGTTACATTGGACAATAAAATTTTGCAATGAAAATTGAGTTTCTTACTTTTAAACATGTTAGGACTATGAAGTGCATATAGCTAGAAGACATTTACACAATTTAACTGAACAGCAAAAATATCAAGTAAACAAGAGATGTTTGTAAAACACATATGCCCCCCATGGTGCAAAATTGAAAAGGGTTATACACATGCATCATTTAATTGATAGTAGTATCATCAATTCAAAATATTGAGCACACAATATCTTCCTATGTCAAGAGTGGATTGGGCAAGTGACCTAAAAATCAATAGGGGTCATCTACTTCTTACGCTGTACCAGTGTACCAAGTTTGGTGTCAATCAAGCAAATAATTCTTAAAATATAGGAGAAAATGTATTACTATGTCCAGTTCAACCATTGACTTATGACCATGTGACCTCAAAATCAAGAGGGGTCATCTTCTCCAGAAGATGCACCAGTGTACTAAGTTTGATGTCTGTCAAGTAAAGGGTTATCAACATATTGAGTGGACAGTATATTCCTATGTCCAGTTTGACCCTTGACCTTTGACCATGTGACCTCAAATTCAATAGGAGTCATCTTCTCCTGATGATATACCAGTGTACCTAGTTTGATGTCTATCAAGCAAAGGGTTCTCAAGATATTGAGCGGACAGTATATTCCTATTTCCATAGTAGATTGACCCTTGACCTTTTACCATGTGATCTGAAAATCAATAGGGGTCATTGTCTTCTAAAGATATACCAGTGTACCAAGTTAAATGTCTGTCAAGCAAAGGGTTCTCAAGATATTGAACGGACAGTATATTCCTATGTCCAGTTTGACCTTTGACCACGTGACCTCAAATCAATAGGGGCCATCTTTTCCTGAAGATGTACCAGCGTATCAAGTTTGATGTCTGTCAAGCAAAAGGGTTCTCAAGATATTGCGCGGACAGTATATTCCTATGTCCAATTTGACCCTTGACCTTTGACCATGTGACCTCAAAATCAATAGGGGTCATCTTCTTCTAAAGATATACCAGCGTATCAAGTTTGATGTCTGTCAAGCAAAGGGTTCTCAAGATATTGAGCGGACAGTATATTACCATGTCCAGAGTAGATTGACCCTTGATCTTTTGACATGAAAAACAATAGTGGTCCTCTTCTACTCATAAATAACCCAAATATGAAATATTATCACCAAGTTCTCAAGATATTGAGCGGACAACATGTGGTCTACCGACCGACCGACAGGTGCAAACCAATAGGGGGGCATAACAAAAAGAACACAGTGTCTACTGAAAATGTTAAATGCATTTACCCATGTATACATGTATTGTACACAAATAGTGGCTTTACTATACCTCCTTAAAAATAAAAGGGAAATACTTCTTTCTGTATATAAAACATGTGTACTGCATGCTACTCTTTCAGTGAAGGAGCATGAACTTATCCCTCAGATAATCTTCATTAGGAAATATTGCTTAAAAGTATTGTTATTTATGTACCTTAATAGTCACATCTTTATCACAAAGTCACAACCAATAAACAAGCTTGACACATGGAACCACTGGTCAACTGCCTTTCACTGCATAATCTGAATAAAATCTGCAAACTATATTAAGACATATTTAGTATGAATGCATTTTCAAAATTGCTAGAATAGAAATACATATATGAAAAGGAATTGACATGAAAAAATAGGAGTTTTTTTCTTTTTCGATGAAAATTTCCTTTGAATTTTTAAAATGAATAAAAAAAGATTTAAAGGAATTTTAGGGCTGCTGGACAGCCTGTATTACCTTTGTCAGACTTTACCTTTCAACAAATTGTTTTTACCTATATATATATATATATTTTTAATTATTCCAAAGTTTGCAGTGACTGAAAAAATCATGTATTTTAAATGGTGAATAATTACATTTATCCACAAGCACCGTAACTAGTATTAGTTTTTCATTGGAGAGAGAGAGAGAGAGAGAGAGAGAGAGAGAGAATTGTTAACAATTCGAATTGTACCTTTCATTCATTGCTATAGAATTGTACCTTTCATTCATTGCTATAGAATTATACCTTTCATTCATTGCTATAGAATTGTACCTTTCATTCATTGCTATAGAATTGCATCTTTCATTCATTGCTATAGAATTGTACCTTTCATTCATTGCTATAGAATTGCACCTTTCATTCATTGCTATAGAATTGTACCTTTCATTCATTGCTATAGAATTGTACCTTTCATTCATTGCTATTTGTTCAAGCATAGCAGAACCAGTGTTCGCTTTCCAATTTCCTGATATAGACTTTCTCCTAAAAATAAAAAAAATATATATACAAAGCTACAATGTTGATAATGATGGGAAATGATATACCTTTCTCCTAAGATAGATGAATAAAATAGTATTATGAAAGTAGCCTCATGTAAGTGAGATTCTGTTGGTGGTGTCAAGTCATAGGAGGATAACAGGCATCCCAAAATTTGAGACAAATTCACATGTATACATATGGGGGAAAAGTATTGTAACACCTTAACAAAACTAGAGATTGTATGAAAAACAAATGTCTCCCCAGGTCGCCAAATTAGAAGTACACCAAATGAAACCTCCCCTTAATGTATTGAATGGTGTGGTATGGAGGAGAAGGCATGAACAGGAACATAGACATTATGAACTCTGATAAACCATAAGTGTTCACAAATTATTTTACACCCTCAGATTCACTATAACTTTAAGAATAACAATTGGATCCTCCTGTTCCGACAATATGCACATCTGCAAATGGCAATGAAGTATCGTAAAAAGTCCCAAGTTTATTTGCTCACAAGCTATTTTAACATCTTCCACCCCTCATAGATCCACTATAACTTTTAGGAAAATAATTGGATCCTCCTGTCCCGACAATTTGCACATAATTATCTACAAATGGCAATGAAGCATTGTACAAAGTTTTAAGTTTTTCCGATAAACCATATAGGAGGAGATGAGTTCACAAGATATTGCGACAGACAGACGGACGGACAGAAAGTACAAAAACAATATATCTTTTGATAATTCTCGAGAACAGCGTAATAATTTTTAATTCGGTAGTGCAATTCAGTCTCTACCTAGGAGGACAGTGCATTCGGAAGGATGATCGTCTAGTTCGCCAAAGGGCACCGCCAATTCAAACACGCTACCTTAAGAAGACACCTAGAGTCCGTCATTCGTGGAAACGAATGATATTGCTCTGTTCACACGGATGCTCATTAAATTTTAGTTCGCATTAAATTCAATGCAAAATAAAATAATTCGCATTAAACCAATTCGAATCTATTCACATGGCGGCAATGGCTTACACCTCGCCCTATATGATTTTTTTCAAGGACCCCAACCCTCTAATTGTCTACATAACTAATAATATTATGTTTTTAGAGGTCAAGTGATGGTATTCAATACATAACGTCAAACATGAAAACTGTTTTTCATCTTATAGTGTGAAATTTACGAAAGTCGGCTAGGCTCATTTTGAACGGGTAAAAGAATATCTCGTTATAACGAGTTAGTATCTCATTATAACGATTTAATTACATGTATCTCGTTATAACGAGTTAATTATCTCGTTATAACGAATTAGTATCGCATTATAAAGAGTTAGTATCTCGTTATAACGAGTTAACTATCTCGCTATAACGAATTAGTATCTCGTTATAACGAGCTAGTACTATCGAGACTGTATACAGGTCTTGAATTTCTGGTCAGTCATGAGGAAGTAGTGAAAAGTTTCTAAACGGATTAAGCTACAGTTGTATATTCACAAGTTATACCATGCGAACCAGTGTTTATACTCTTTTAGCTATCTCAGGACTTTTCCTTCTGATTCATATAAACTTTAGTGTGAAACATTCACTACAGAGTCAGGGATATATAAAACACACAAAAAATCAAAACAAGAAATACACTGTGTAATAAAATCCTCTATTTCTAACTTGATGGTGATATTCTAGAATTTCGAAAACTGATGATGATAACAATTACGATAACAATTCATTGTTAAAGATATAGGGTCTAAGATATTGGTGAAATGTTGCATGTTCCGAAAAGGTGGCGAAATTTAAGATCATAATTAGAAAATCACAAAAAGTTCTTCAGAATGTTTTCAAACACATTGGATACGATAGTAATTACAGTGGCGTAGCTTCCATTGAGGCAACCGAGGCAGCTGCCTCGGTAAAAAAAAAAAAAAACACCTTTTACGTTGTTAAAATGTCGATAGCTTCTGGGGGGCGCAGCCCCCCAGACCCCCTGCCTCGGTAATATTCGAACCCAAGCTACGCCTATGAATTACAGAATAATTCCCTGTTCTCATTTGCCTAAACTGGTACCCTATTGACTTCGCATCTGTAGCCACCAATCAGCGGGGTACCAGTTTAATATATTGTCCTCCAGACAAAAGTTTTATAAAGGGCTAAAACGTCAAAATGACTTCTTTTTCAAAGCGCTTCAGCTATAGATAACTCATAATTAATACTACAAATTTGTTTGTTTTTTTTTGGAGTTCTTCTTGCAAAATATTGTGATGTCATTTTTGAGATAAAAGATAGACCCTATGCCTTTAAAAAATCAATGTGATCAGTTTAAGTCAAAATTCAGAATCCTCACTCTTTTAGAGAGAACCTGCTGAAGGATTGCACAACACCGGCGCAATAATGCAGGTATATCAGGAAAGAACAGTGATCAAATCTCATAACTCCTATAAGCAATACAAAATAGAGAGTTGGGCAAACATGGACCCCTAGATATACCAGAGGTGGGATCAGGTGCCTAGGAGGAGTAAGCATCCCCTTTAGACCGGTCACATCCGCCATGAGCTTCATATCTTGATCAGGTAAACTGAGTTATCCGTAGTCAAAATCAGTGTGCCAAGAACGGCCTAACAATCGGTATGAAACACGTCAGACAGCTAGGTTGTATTGGCAAATTAGATCGTTATAACTACCAAATTTTATACAACAGGCACAACTAATGACAAATCGCTACAATCTGTATCTAATCTAGGCGATGCAAGTGTTTCATTCAATAATGGAACATTGTCCATTGTTATCTAACATTTTTGAGAACATGATTGCATTCCTCCAACAAAACCATACTCTGAGTTTTGTTTAGTTTGGTATAAACGCTTCAACACATCTTCAATAGCTGCTAGTCAATTATGGTGAAGCTTTTGATTTCGCTGGACTGACTCACATATAGGCTTTGTAGTTATTGCCAATCTTTTGGATATGAATGTCGTACAAAGTGTCGATGTAGCACTCCGTGGTAGAGTAGCGGTGACTCACTCCCACCACCCCAGCAATGTCTTGAAAATCATAGTGGTTTGCAACCCGGACCTAAAACAGTCAATACCAGCATGATTAGAAAATTTGACCTTGTCAAATTACGGTGGTAAAAATGGCTAGGATGTAATGCCGCATGAAAAATTCTGGTTTCTACGAGTGCGGGATTGAGAAATTTCAATGAGGGGACAAGATTCGCAGAGTAGGGCATATGGAGCGCCATATTAACACAAACTCAAACAATTGAAGATATCACTTATTACTTGAAGATATCATTAATTCAATTATTGAGCGCAACCACTAAATTGATGCGCGCATCAAATCAATTGAATCGATGTGTGCATTAATTTGGTGGAATCATTGCTCGATACCAATGATTTGATGACCTCTTTAATTCGGTTGAGGATATCTTTAATTATTTACAACGATTTTATGAATGCACGCACCAATTCGAATAAAGAGAGCAACAATTCAATTAAAGAGATCATTAATTCAGTTGTGGATATGTTGAATTGAAGATATCTCTAATCAAATAATTCCTCTCTCAACGAATTAGAGCGCATCAAATAATTGAAATGAGGTGCACATTCATGAAATTATTGCTCTCTTGAAATGAATTATAGCGCGCATCAATTCTATTGTTATCATTAATTCATTGCAAGATTATTACGCACATCAATGCAGCAGAATAATTAAGGCTATCAACAATTCCATTAATGCGCGTAATAATTCTGTATTAAAGATTTCATTAATTATTTGAAGAGATATTTAATTGAATTGTTGCGCGCATCAAATGAATTGATGATATCTTCAAATAAAAAGATGACTTTAATTATTTGAGTTAATTTGGCACTCAATAAGGACGAGGCTTAGTCAAGTTCTAGACAGCGAATATTGTTACAGAGGTGGAATTTCCCTGTCACACACGAGTAAATAATAAAGGTTCATTTTTCTCGCATTTTATGCACAGTTAGTTTATTACCTTACACTGGTAATTATGTAAAATAAAGTATCGCTATTACTCATTGAACAGAGTCGACCAGTTCCAACACACATATAATTATACACGGTACTACCAAGAAATACGGTCAAGCATTCTTTACAATAAAATTCAATCATTCTCTAAAAATCCATTTAAAAAATAGCACATTTACATGAATATGATAAAAGTCGGTCAAAATATGTATGAAACCTGAAATATCTGAATAACAATATATTCACACTTGGCGTCCAACGTCAGATGAAATATACTGTTAAGGTTGTTAGGTGATTTTTATTTGTACAAACAAGATCATTCAACTTACTTTTCCGACACCCGAGTGTGCATGTCCAATTTTCACAACTGCTGGAAATTTGGGTGTAATAAGCTGAAATACCAACAAAAGAATTTTACGACTACATATTAGAAGTATGTTAGAAAAACAGTAAGTAATGGAATGATATCGCCAATAGGGGTATGGAAAGTACGAAACGTACAAATGAAAACCAAAATGTTTGCTGTTTTACATCGCATTCGACAATTTGCATTCCTATGGAGACGTCGACAATGATAAGAATCAAGAGACCCATAGGTCACATGGGGGGGAGGGGGGGCATTGTTTTTAATAAACATGAATCTGCAATATGTCAGGAAATTGCCATCAGGACGAGTAATTTTTGAGTGATTCTTGAGAAGAAGATTTTTAAAGATTTTCCCTACATATTCGCACGTAAAACTATGATTCCTTATTGTGGTCCCACCCTACCCCGGAGGCCATGATTTCAACAAACTTGAATCTGCACTATGTCAGGAAGTTCCCACGTAAATTTGAACTTATCTGACCCAGTGGTTCTTGAAAAGAAGATTTTCCCTATATATTCATATGTAAAACCTTGATCCTATTTGGTGGCCCCACCCTACCCCAGGGGCCATGATTTTAACAGACTTGCATTTGCACTATTTTTGTGATTATCTCCCCTTTGAAGGGGCATGATCCTTAATTTGTACAAACTTCAATCCCCTTCACCCAAGGATGATTTGTACCGAGTGTGATTGAAATTGGGCCGCTTGTTCTAGAGAAAACGTCAGAAAAGCTGATTTTTACATGAAAGCTTTCTGACATAATGCAGATTCAAGTTTGTTCAAATCATGGCCCCCGGGTGTAGGATGGGGCCACAAGGGGGGATCAAAGTTTTACATACAAATATATAGGGAAAATCTTTAAAAATCTTCTTCTCAAGAACCACTGAGTCAGAAAAGCTGATTTTTACATGAAAGCTTTCTGACATAGTGCAGATTCAAGTTTATTCAAATCATGGCCCCCGGGGGGTACGATGGGGCCACAATGGGGATCAAAGTTTTACATACAAATATAGGGAAGAACCATTGGGCCAAAGAAGTTGACATTTACATGAAAGCTTTCTGACATAGTGTAGATTCAAGTTTGCAAAAATCATGGCCTCCAGGGGTGGGTTGGGGCCATAATAGGGAATCAGGTTTTACATGCAAATATAATGTGTGCATCATTGAGTTTTCCAAATGAATGAAATTCTACACCATAATATATCATATTCGTGACGTCATATTTCCGAAACCATGCAAGATAAGACCATAAAATTTTCAATGCGCATTTAGGCACACATGTGTGTCATTTTAAAGCGAAAATATCATTTTTGATGAATTCCTCATTTGGAACCAAAATCTCATGGCTGGTCACATATATGGAAAGTCTTCAGATATGGGCCAAGGTGACTTAGGTGAGCGAAGTGGCCCATGGGCCTCTTGTTTAATTAGCACTTGGAATGAACTTTCAAATGTTTGAAATCATTTGTTTAAAATCAATGTAGTTAATTAGTGAGAGGACCAAACGTTGCATGTAGTATTGAGTTCTATGGGGAATGAATTGGTACTCTTTTCCTAGCAGGGGACTGTTTCGCATTATAGGCCCGATGTACTTTCTTTAAAAAAAAATGGAAATGCCCCATATTTGAAGTGATATTACGTGTTTAAAAATGTGTAAAATAATTTTAGGATATATGTCAAGTGTAGACGAGTGATTAATGAAAAAGTTGATATGCAACATGTAGGTGTCACAATGATTCCTAGCATATCTATTGGTGAAAATACAAAACTAAGACATGTGGTCAGTTGCTGAAGAAATGCATGATCCAGCAAAAAGTCTGTAGCTGAGAGAGATTTTAAAGAAGACAGAGCTCTCTTGATTCTGTACAATGTTTAAATCCCCTCGCATGGTACTCTGATGGGGTTTGGATGGTGTGGATTTAGCCCAAAGAGAAAATCAAAGTGAGAAAAGGGCACCTGCTCAGAACATGTATTGTGCACTAGCGCCAGTATGTATAGATTACATGTAATTTAGGGTCATAATTTATTAACTACACCAATATAAAATACAAGTATTGACAAAAGGGAAATGTGAGTTTTCATTAGTCTGACATAATCTGACTTTGATGTACATGTATACCCCTACCCACATGTTTCAGAACACACAAAAAAATAAAAACAAACAAACAAACAAAACAAAACTGTCGTCTGCCGCGTTAGCGTCTGTTTCTGCTGCAGACCGGCTTTAGTTTACAATGGATACCAAACGACAGGAAATGACATATGAGACGAAAACAATTATTTTGGAGTTATAAAATTAACAGGTTTAAACAAAGAGAAAGATGTAATGTACTGAAAATAAGTCCAGCAACTATCTCTAGGTTTTTGAAGCGGTATCATGGCGCGTCTCTATTGAAAATCGCCACCGATCAGGACGACCTAAAACATGCCCGATCGGAGTTGTCGGACACTTAATCGTATCATTCGGGGGAACTGGATATCAAAGCTGGAAGATATCACTAATGAATTTAATGCTTTTAACTATGTATCGGTGCTAAGAAGGACAATCCAGCGATCAATTCATAGGTATGACTTGAGAAATCGAGCTATCGCAGAAATAAGTTAACATGGACAGTAGTTGAACACTGCTAGGTGTCCGGGTAGCGCTCCCGCTTCTCACCGCTGCAACCCGAGTGCGATCCCCGTGATCAGCAGTGGTTGAATGTGAGAGGGTTTGGTGGTCACCCGCTTGAACACGGGTTTCCTCCGGGTACTCCGGTCCCCCCCCCCCCCCCCACATAATTACTCCCTAGCGCGAATATCCGTGCATCAAAGGACCCCATTGGATTGGAAATAAGCTTTCGATCTTTCATGGGGTATCCTTGGTATGTACCGGTATGTATGTATATTTGTATGTATGTATATACCGAATAAACATGATTAATTATTAGATATTTAGTGATGAAATGGCAGTAACTGTGAATGGTTGTGGGATTGTCAAAGTCTGAAGAACAAAGCGACAAAAGCACCTCCCTACATATGTATGTGCATCGGAATCTAAAGTGTCGCACTGGCAAGGAACTTGAAAGTACTTATATGGGGTTGTATCACATACCAGGGTTACGGATTACGGACTTTCATAGACGGAATTATGGACAGTGAAAAATATATAAACGTATTAGATGAGAACCTGTGGCCAGTAATGGCCAAATATTTCACAAATATGTTTCAGGACGACAATATTCCACCCCATGCCTCAAGAATGACCAGAGCTTGAAACGAGAATAACAATATTCCAACTCTCCCATGGCCTGCTCAGTCCCCTAGCTGATACCATTATCATTGAAAATATCTGGCTCCTCCTATATATAATGAACTTTGATACAATTGATGATCTGAAAGTATTTTAAATACAAACAATTAAAACGTTATATATATATATATATATATATATATATAAAGCACTAAATAATCACAACTAGGTACTGAAAATTTTCGCCCCAGTCCGGGGTCGAACCAGCGACGTACGGCACCCACCGCCTAGCAAGATTGTCAAACCAGTGTGTAAGTCCACTCGGCCACAACGACTTCCCTAAAAAAGGAAGCTTTGTTATGCTCCTAAAGCGCTACTTATACACACTGATGCAATCCCACACAGTCGCTGTGTCATTCAGTGTTTAAGATATTTTATAAGGAGAGTGGATCTCTCGATGCAATTGTATAGAATATTTAATATAAAGCACAAACAAACAATTATAACACCCAACCTTACGTTTACCCCTAGGATCTAAACGATACATGTGAAAATCAATTAATTAATATATAAAGCACTAAATAATCACAACTAGGTACTGAAAATTTTCGCCCCAGTCCGGGGTCGAACCAGCGACGTACGGCACCCACCGCCTAGCAAGATTGTCAAACCAGTGCGTAAGTCCACTCGGCCACAACGACTTCCCTAAAAAAGGAAGCTGGGCGGTGGGTGCCGTACGTCGCTGGTTCGACCCCGGGTTGGGGCGAAAATTTTCAGTACCTAGTTGTGATTATTTAGTGCTTTATATATTAATTAATTGATTTTCACATGTATCGTTTAGATCCTAGGGGTAAACGTAAGGTTGGGTGTTATAATTGTTTGTTTGTGCTTTATATATATATATATATAAAGCACTGGGTTCGTGTCGTTGGTCATTTAGTGCTTTGTATAATTTTTTGTATTTGACCTTGTATCCATGTTGTGGATCCACACTTTGAGGTATCGGGTGTTGTTGGAACTTTAGTGCTTTTATATATATATATATATATATATATATATATATATATATATATATTCGTTATTTTGTTTTATTTTCCTAAACCCTCGCAAACTCTGATACATTAAAAAAAAACTCTTTATGTGGTATGCAAAAACAAATCATGAAACAGCAACTTAATATCACACCATTCTCCACCTCTGGGGCTTTGCACATGTTGTATCACAAAAGTCCTGTGTGCGGTGTATTGTGGACACGGGTGGAGATCATTCGATAACATAAATACGCCTTTCAACACATTGCAAAACTATGTTCACAAAGAATCATTGCCCTTAAAACAGGAAACCCGATAGAGCTCATTGAATGAGCTAATGATTACACATAAAAGGAATTCCAATGGTTTTGATACTCTTCAATAAAATGTTATTAGGGATGGTATAGGATCTGTTGGGTTTTGTGTGTGTGTGTAGATACAGGTTTTTGTAAATTAGTTGGGACCTAATGGATTTCTGTTTCTGATTGTGAGTAAATAAGAACCATCAACTGTATTCTTACTACTATTTAAGGAATAAATGTTTTAGTTTGTTTGCCTGACAGAGGTGTGAAAGAATGCGGTGATATGTAGAATCGGCGTGGGAGTGGAAAGTACTCCTTGATTGTTTTCACATTCCCCCTAATATCAACAAACTAAACATTTAGTCCTAGTATTTGTATTTTGTCATTCAATTTGTTTCTTTTTCAAGCATAAGCTTTTATGTTAGTGAAAAATGTCAAAATTGGTCAACATCATAAACTTTCTGGGTTAATGCCATTTTCTGCAATAGAGGTGATCGGTATTTGGAACATCTCTTAAATATACAAGTTGCTCCCAAAGATGGGTCATTTGGGAGACGCCTTATACCTGTGAAGGTAGGGGCTCATTTGGGAGACGCCTTATACCTGTGAAGGTAGGGGGTACTAACCTATGAAGGAAGCAAAGCAAACTTGTACAGGTAAGAAGGCAGTTTGAGCGTAAAGGGGGTGGGGTGGAATTCAACAAGATAATTGAATAGAAAGCATTTGAAGACCTGGTAGATAGATACCTCAGTATCGGGGTTATCATAAAGTACACTACAGTTAGTATATCGAACTGATCGGACGTGGGTTATAAAGTCTGTAATCCAAAAAACCAATTATGTACAAAATATAGTATATTGTAGACAGTAGTTTTAGAATAGATATAGTTTTGCTTTTTGTTGTTTTGTTGTTTTTTTTGACGTGTGAACAACTTTGTCCTGAGAAAGTGATGGGTCGTCCCGAAATTTTCATTGCTCGTAACGTTGGTGCTTTAAATAATTTCTCTGTTGACCTATCTATTGATCTATTTTATAGATCTGATACTTTTAAGTTCAAGATCATTTACTCACTCAAACCACATTATATTTGGAACATGAGGTACATTAGATAAACATACATTTGAATACAATAAGTTCAGAGTAAATAAAAATACACAATTTACACGTAGTGAAAAAGTGTTTACAAAATATGTTAAGGAGGGCAGACTAACTCATAGATTTTTCAGATAAACATACAGAGTTTTTTAAAAAGTGTTTTAACCTTACTAGTTGACATAATTTCATGAAATTTAATAACTGTATTTAGGTAGGTACTATATTTTCTAATATATAATGGAAATGGGGAATTTGGAGTTCCGTTCCGTGCGTATTTTGTGTTTATAGAATGTACCTAAGTCATGTGATTTGGTGATTGTTTTTAAGGTATGCTTACTTCCGGTTTAGCTAACAATCACACGATTTCGTTTATTTATTTTACTTACTGGTTTTGGACACCAAAATTAAGAGCCTGCATTATTGGTGTGTGGCAGAGGAATGTAATACGGAGAGGGGAAAACAGGGGTGCCAGAGAAGATGTCTTTACAATATTTTGTCTAAAATTCTTGACAAGAATAAAAAAATAACTCAAACGATAGTTCGCATTTGAGAAGCAGTAGACGATATTTGACGATTGGTTATAGCCAATAAATGGACATTATTTCCTGTTCATCATGACTATGTGAGAGATAAGACCTTGACAGAGTTGCTGCTTGACGGTAGGGGTGTAATTATCATATTTTAAAATATAATTTTTCGCCGAAAATTGCAAGCCAAGCTATGCAGCTGGTTAAAATGAAAACTACGATGGCGGCGTGATATACCTTGTGAATAGTTTGTTTACAGGAAGACATTTTTTTTATTTATCGAGTGCCTGTCAATTTGACATATCGCTCGACCATGTTTGAATAAATTGATCTTTAAGTCTTCGTTTGACAGCATTTGTTATCCATTTCTGGTTGATGCCATATATTTGAAAGACCACACATGTTTAAAATTCTATGAATACATTCAAACCAGAGAGTTTTAAAAGTGCCGTTAAGATATTGTCTATACAAAAATTTATAAAGTACATTTACAATTTTTAAAATCATAACCTGGCAATAATTTTAAATCATTCTACTATATACACATTAATATAAATTGGGAAACGACATGTTTCACCATCTACCATAAATGAGGTCGTGGAGCTTTTCAGCTAAAAATGGTTCAGAAATTTTAAATGAATGCGCTCTACAACTTGTAAATTTTTATACCCCAATATTTCACATCCATAAATTAAAACTGATAAAACGACTTTGTCAAGCAGGTTAAATTGACAACAAATTGGTAGATTAGACAGTCTAATTTTTCTTTTGACTCCATACATAGCTTTCTGGGCTTGTTCGCATAAATGTTTATTAGCTTTAACAAAAGACTCTCATTTTGAAAATACAATACCAAGATATTTGAATTCTTTGACATTTTTTATAACACCACCGTTATAATAAAAGTGCCTTTTCATCTATGGACCATTTGAGAATGTCAAAAGTTTTGTTTTTCGACATTAACATTCAATTTCCACTGTGTACAGTAAAAAAAATCCTTCAACGCACATTTTGATTCATCGACAGATTAAGCCATTATAAATGTATCATCTCCATATAGTAGAATTAAAAGTTTCAAGTACAACATAAGTTCTTCTTAAATTGAATTAGTAACACTTTGTAGACCAACTATGCCTTTCTCTTGTAAAAAATTATTCAAGATCGTTAATGTACAAAGCAAACAGAAAGGGAATTTTTTTTTCGCACTGTCCTACTCCAACATTACAGGTGAAAAAATCAGTTGACATGCCATTTATCTTAGTTATTGATTTAATTCCTATATACATATTTCTTATATAAGTAAAACATTTTCCCTTAATACTGTTAGTAGTTAACTAAAATCCAACAACACTCAACATCCAAAGTGTCAGATCTAATAGTAGATACGAGGTCAGATAGATAAGGATATAATAAGCACTAAAATGACCAACGACACGAACAACAGTGAATTGTGAAATTTTCAGGACGACCTGTCCCTTCTTTACTATTCATCTATGTAATATGGTTAACTCGTTCTACCTGAGATTAATTAAGTCTATTATTACTACTTCGTACATTGGGGATCAGTTCCTTGGACGAACAGGACATGTTCTAATTCGATCCACCTTTAGCATTGATTGGCGAGCCTAAAAACCCAAAACGTAGTCTGCGGTGTCATTTAGTGTAGTTGTAATTCTAGGTGTATTTATATGTAGTTGTTCGTTTCGTTGGTCATTTTAGTGATTTGTATACTTTTTGTATTTGACCTTGTATCCACTCACGACCTGCGGAACCAAATCTCCTAGCAGCGTCTGACTAGCTTTAAGCGCAAGACCGTTGGACGATATCTAAACAAGTTTAAAAACTTGCTTTCGATGACGATGGAATTCTCGCCGCACTGTCACTCACTACACGGTCATTGAGAATGGAAATGGGATACAGTTATAGTTAACGTAGGATCATACAAGATAAACACTGCATTTGACATATTTCATATAAAGCACAAAGATTGCAATGAACTCTTAGATGAACACAACTACCCTAAATGAAGAAATATTCAATATCAAGCGCAAACATTCACTATATTTTGGATACGCTAATGGCTAGAATTCCATCGTCATAAAAAGCAAGTTTTTTGACTTGCCTAGATGGTGGAGCTGTCTAGCGCGCTGCTCAGACGTTGCTGGGGGATTTGGTTCCGCAGGTCGTTGGGCGGAAGTGAATTTTTTGTGCTTTATATTTATCTTGTTCTGTTGTAGCCTGTTGGTCAGTCCTTAGCAATGTCTAACAGATAGATCTACCCACTTACTACCAGGTAAGTTTTGTATTGATTATTTAATGACTGGGATAAAATAAGATCATTTACAACGACATTATCTTAAAAGGTAACACAATATATGTTGAAATGCGCAGTAGCAGATGACTATTTAACTTATATTTACTATATGTGTTCTCTTTATTTGGTTCATTGGTCCCGCTTATCATACAGCAACAAAAATTAAAGCTAGTACTTGATAATATGTAGGTAAATGAATCAGCGGGGAGTTCTGTACACATTTTTCTGTAGCACATCATTTCAATTCATTGATATCAGAAAAGGCCAAAACAGTTCTGAATGCACCGGGGGTCTTTATATTGGAATATCTGATCGAATGACAAAGGTATTTAGGTAATGGCAATGTAGATTTCAAGGCGGATAAATATAGGGACATATCAGATCCTTCACTGACAAGATACAAGGCACCTGTCTATTGTAA